>NC_141617.1:33006659-33306659 GCF_047967505.1 Dipteris shenzhenensis | reverse complement strand
CCATTCTGATTCCTCATCAAAGATTACCTCTCTGGTGATAATGACCTTGCGGTTGATGGGATCATACAACTTGTATGCTTTGCTTTCTTCACTGTATCCAACCATGATGCATTTGCATGACTTCACATCCAATATTCTTCAATGATCGTCATGTATGTGGCCATATGCTATGAAACCAAATATGCGAAGATGCCCAATGTGTGGCTTGTGTCCATTGAATGCTTCATAAGGTGTCATATCTTGTAGTTTGCAATGGCTATTGCTTCTGCCCAATACTAATTTGAAAGATGCTTCTCACTAAGCATTGCTCTAGCACTTGTCTGGTAAAGTACCATTCTTCCTTCTAGCTTTTGCAGTCTGTTGAGGAGTATCTGCACAAGTGAATTGTCTTCGAATGCCATGACTTCTGCAAAAGTTCATGAATGTGGAAGACATGTATTCACCTCCTCTATTAGATCTCATGACTTTGACCTTTCTACCTGTCTGGTTTTCTACCATGGCTTTGAATTCTTGAAATCTGGAAAACACTTTAGATTTCTCTTTCAGAAAATAGACCCAACAATATCTATTATAGTCATCGATGAAAGTCAAGTAGTAAAGTGAACCATTGATGCTGCGGGTCTAGGCATAACCCCATACATCTGTATGAATCAAATCAAGAATACCTCTTGCTCAAGAGGTGCTTCTGCCAAAGTTGGTTCGCTTTTGTTTGCCAAAGCAGCATGCTTCACAAACTTTTCGATGAAACTGTAGCTTAGGAATCTCAATTGCCATATTCTGATTCCTGAGATCTAGCAAGCTCTTGAAATTGACATGACCATATCTCTTGTGCCATTTTGTAGATAGTGGCATCTGTTGTGATTGAGCTGACATGGCATGCAAATCTGGTACTATAGCTAGCATTCTGTACAAGTGTCCTTCCTTGACTTCTTTTCTACTTGCAGAAACTTTCTAGATCTATCTTTGATAGTGCATTCATCTCCGTCGAAGATGACCTGGTGTTGTGTTCTGTCATTTGACCTACTGACAAGAGGTTGTTTATGAGCTTCGAAATGTAGAGTACATCTTTCACCAATCCTTTCATACCAGTGAAATTTTTCATAGGGATAATGCATGTCCATTGAATTGGATTTGATGTATTATCTGCTGTGTAGATGACATTCTTTTGACCTTCTAATGGTTTCATCTCTGTGAACCAGTCCTGATGATTTGGCATATGAGATGATGCACCATTGTCGCTATACTAAGGATCCTGATCTGCTTGGTTGACTTGATAGCTAAAATCCTCTTTTGTATTGAAATCAATGTCAAGATACACTGTATCAAATTTTTGCATTTCCTTGTTTGCAACTTTGCTTATCAATATCCATTGATGATTGTTGCTTTCTTTCTGACAATTGGTGTTGCTAACCTTTGAGGTGCATTGGTGCTTGCGGATATGGTAAATCTTCTTTACCACTTCATCCACTGTAAACTTTTTTTGATTGGTTGACCTATGCATGGGAAAGATGTTCCAATATCCTTTGTTGAAGATTGGTGTGGAAAGGCAGACATGAAATGAGATATTTGATGCTCATCTTGCTTTTTCCATGTTTTGTACTTTCTTTTTTGAGTTGTTGGAAATAGTGGGAAGATGGATGGTGGTTGCATCATCTCATCAATGATCAATGAATTGCAATTGACATGTGTACTTGTGCCAATAGAATGTCCACCACCATGATTTCCTCTTTTGCAAAAATTCCCTCGATTACTGCTAGATTGACCACCTTGGTTGTACTGCTTCTGTGACTGCTGGTGCTATTACAATAGGTGGAGTACAACTACTGCTAACTAGACCGTTCAATGGTCTAGCTGTAGATCCATCGATATGCTCCCATTTGTCTTGAAGTACAAGAATGGTCTCCATTCGGTATCTCCATGTTCCATAATTGGAGTTTTCTAGCTTAGCAGATGCCTCCAAATTGAGGTTACTAGTCGTAGACATGGTGGAAGAAATGTACTCAAAGTGTCAGGAAAATCACTGTCTGAATCAACTGCAAAACACTGACTATGGCAAGTGAAATCTGAACTGTCGGTGAAGGTAGAAATGCAATATATATAATCAGATCTGAATTACAAGGCTTGTGGCAAATTATGCCGAGAATAGCCAAGAGGCTTTACAAGGCTTGAAATGATGTCCACAATGTCGTGAAATAGCCAAATAGGCTTTACAATGATGGCATGTGTGTGTGAAGTCAAATCATGTGCTATCTACCCACTCATCAACTGGTGATGCCTCTGAACACTTTGAAATCTTCTCACTGAACTGATGAAGGTCAAGTTTCAGGTAATGTGATGATGTGAAACCGTATGTGAGCATAGGGATTGACTCCGAGTAGGAACTAGTTAGGAATTTTGGGCATGGCTTAGACTGCAACTTGGAGAAATTCAAAGCATCGAAACTCTATGGAGATCTAGTCTACTCTGATCTAGATCTATACCAACTATTGATCGAAGAAAGAACAACAAATAATATATTTTTCTTTGGTTCTTTTTATGTGCTGGGTTAGATGCGTCGATGTAGAAGCTGATGTGCATGTAGGAAGTGGATTTGTCGGCAGTGAGGCTCAAAAGTGAGTGATACTTGTGCCAAAATGTGTGTGTGATGTGGCGAGCGCGTAGAGCACAAAAAATCAAGCAATTTTTCAAGCGCCATCAAATTCTTCCTAGATCAAGAGATACGACTTGATCTAGTAGGTGGAGGGGCAAAAAAAGGGTGCAAAGTGCTCAATGATGATGTGGCACTCAAGGTCACATGCAGTGGTTTTCCTACTAAGGGACTGTGCCTGTGAAGTACTGAGTGAGCTGGCACGTAGGTGGAGGGAGGGAGGAAGGAGAGAGGGAATTCAAAATTCAAATTTTGAATTTTGAATTTGTTGGTTCCCACCTAGGAGTAAGAGTTGTGTAAGAGGTGTAAGAGGTGGGGTCAATTGTGGGCTTAACCCACCTAGGTAAGGGGGGGTTAGGACTTTTTGGCCCCTCCCATGGCCCCTTCATTATGACTAATCCAATTCTTAATCCATTCCTTATGAGGCCCTTTTGAGACCCAATTTCTCCCCTAATGCAAGAATTATGCAAAGGATGCATCATACTAAAGTCAAAGAAGAGAATGTGTCCTTTGTTCGCACAGGACCATCCTCAAGGCTACTAGTCCATGATTGCATGAACCGCTTATCAATAGAACTGAAACATGCATTCAAAATTCTATTGTTTGATGGTAATGTTGTCTGCACGTTGATGAACTCACCAAAGGAAGACTCGTCAAACAAGAGAAAAAGGAGTGAAATCTCTAAGGAGGAGTTTAGCAATTGAAAATAAGTGATTGTCCCCAGTTTTCATGTGGATATTGTGGCATAATAGCATTTGCAAGGAAGCTTAGATGACTTAGCAAGGACAACGACTTGTTCTTACAAGAAGAACACATACTTTCTACAAACATTTCATTTGTAGAGCGATGCTATTGTTGCACTTGTGCAAAGCAAATAAGAAGAAAGCAAGTGCCAAAGTTTTGCAACAAGAATATGACTCTCAATGAACCATCTCATTTTGCTTCCACACTGAATAACGTTGAGGGCCAACTCATTTCCATTAGAATTCCATTTTCTCAAATTAGGCAATTGTCATATGATGGCCAATTTGGGAATGCGAGGTAGTGTTGTTAATGTTTTTGCGGATGTGCAAAAAGCTCAAACCGTTCTACATCGATTCATTAATGTCATAGCAACAAGCATGGTGTCACTAAAATGCAAACTTGAATATGAACACAGCTACATGTTTGGCCTTGTACGCCCACTATGACAATGAAATCCTTGAATGAGTTGATTGCAACACCACTATATAAGGAGAATGGTGTCCAGTTGAATACGATGTGGGTGAAACACATGCAAAGTCTTGAATGCCCAAGCGCAAGCATTGATCACATAGAGAGCACATTTCAAAATGAGGACATGGATGACCATAGCACACACTAACACCTTCGTACATAGTATTTATGCAGCATAACAAGTAATTGACTTTGAGGACCGTGTTGTGAACGTTGCACCCTTTGAAGGATTCTCGCTATTGAGCATTCTAAATGACAAACATTTCGAGGAGCTTGCTTTCCCAACTTTGTTTTTTGGACACAAAAGAAAGTACAAGTCACCTTCTACAACAACATACCAAATGATAGCACGATGGGAACTGAGAAACAAAGACCAAATATTTGCACTATCAATCGAGAACTTATTCTTCAAAACCATGAAAATCATGGTAAAGCAAGTTGTTTCATTGACGTGGGTTCGAATGCGAAAAGGACAACTAAGAGGAAGAACACTACGAACACAAGATGCAACAATGGACACGAACATTGTTGCAATCAAACATTGTCTACAAAGACTTCGTGTCCTTAAGAACATCAATCGATTATAAAAACCAACTTAAGAAGAACTTGTTTGCAATGCTCTAGAAATTAGGTGCACCCGCCTTCTTTGTGACACTATCAACAACTGAGATACTATGGGGGCCACTTGTTGACTACTTAAATCAACTGAGGGAACCAAATAACGACAACCAGAACATCTCCTCTAGTTCTCATGTGCGTGAGTTGATCCAATCGAATCCTATAACAATAGCACAATACTACGTGCACAATACTACGTGAGTTGATCCAATCGAATCCTATAACAATAGCACAATACTACGTGCACAAGCTTGAACCTTTAAAAAAACTACTTTGAAAAGGCAACACGATTGTAAGAGAGGTTGAGGACTACTTCTTTCTGACGAAGTTCCAAAACAAAGGAGGCCAACATGACCACGGCTTGCTTTGGATCAAAGACGCTCCAAGCCTTACGAATTCGACACCAGATGACATTGTTAAGTTCATTGACAAATACATCACAAAAAATATCCAACTGCTGGGCTTACAAGAGAAGGACATTCAAATCCATAGACACCAAAAAACATGTCGCAGGCCCAGAAGATGATGCAGATTTGGATTTCTGAGACCACCAATGTGCGAGACAATGATCATTTGGCAAGACGATGAACAATGGAACTTCAACACACAAGATGTTAAGCACATCAACAAAGTAATAGAAGCAACCAACATTGAAAGTGTGGACTATGAGGCGTTCCTTAATTATGTTGGTCTAACAGAAGACCAATACATCACAACCTTAAGAGTGAGAGTGACACAGTCGACTATATTGTTAAAAATACATCCCAAGGACATATACACTAACAACTTGAACCCTAAATTATCGAAGCTATGGGGAGCGAACACCGACATACAGTTCATTCTAATTCCTCACGGAGCAACCGCATATTGTACATTTGGCAAAGGCAAAAAAAGCAACCTTGGATGCTGTTAAAGAGGCAATAGACCAATGTGAGCACCATCCAATGAAAGAGTGAGAAAAATGGGAAAGACAATATTAAACATGTAGCACATCCATGCGTAGCAAGCCGTCTACCTCTCCTTGTCATTACCCCACTAACAAGTAGCACAAGAGAGTTTACATACATAAACACTAGCATAGTGGACGAACAGACACTATTGCTAAAGTGATGATGGCAAGTTGAGCAAATGGATCCCAAAAGCACAAACATATTTTTTGATGACATAGTTACAAAGTATAAGAAAAGAATTGCAAGCCTGCACGACCTTTGCCTAGCACAATTTGCAAGCCAATATACATGCATTGGAGGAAAAGCCAAGACAAGGAAAAGGCGCAAGATAATTAGATTCAAAAACTTACCATAAACTTTTTAGACAACTGAACGGCAAACAACACCTAATCATTGAAGATATTTTGCTAAAGAAAAGAAAGAATCCTGAAACGTCGATCCAGCTATTACTGTCTGGAAACGAAGATGTTTGTGCTTCTATTCATTGTTCAGGAACTTCTTCGGCACTACTCACATAAAGAAACAATCAATACAATGAAAGATAGAGCACTATCTCTAGCGTACACTAGCAAAGCAGCTAGAAATATTGACGACTACACATTACAATCAGCGCTGCATTTACCACTAATTCTTGCAAACTATGTAGGCCTCACGTTGGACAAATTACAAAGACTATCCATTGATAGTAATCGATGAAATCTCTCTAGGGCAAAACACATTCGCATCTGTTGACATGCGCATGCGTGAGATACAGCACAAACATTCCGAACCCTTCAGCGGGATAGATGTTCTACTATGTGGGGACTTGTGCCAAGCAATCCCAACCAAAGACAACTGGATCTTCAATGAAAAACGTACAACCTCGACAATATCAAGCAACATCTAGAAGAATCAAATAAAGTACTAAGAGCTACAACAACCACTGAGGCAGAAGGACAACTTATACTTACACATCCTGAACAAAATCAGAGTGGGCAACCACACGGAGCAAGATATCGACACACTCAATAGGCTATATCATCGGTAGCCTTCAAAATAGGAACACATTCCTCACCTTTTCTACACAAACACTCAAAAAGATAAGCACAATGATGAAGTATTCACAATACTACAAGGAGAGGCCCACGTCATACAAGCAATAGACTAAAGAAAAAAGACATGCAGAAAGTCATTTAAAATATCGAAAGACCCTAAATGTACAGGAGGAATCCACTACGAATTAAATCTAAAAATTGGAATGATTATTGAAATATGCTCATGAAACTTGGTTTGTGCATGGGATCAAACACAACCCAAAAACCAGAAGTTGTATGGGTAAAATTTCAAGATGCAAACATTGGACGCAATGCCAGATATACGAATAAAATACCTTCTACAACAACATACCAACTGATAGCGCGATGGGAACTGAGAAACAAAGACCAAAGATTTGCACTATCAATCGAGAACTTATTCTTCAAAACCATGAAAATCATGGTAAAGCAAGTTGTTTCCTTGACGTGGGTCCGAATGCGAAAAGGACAACTAAGAGGAAGAACACTACGAGCACAAGATGCAACAATGGACACGAACATTGTTGCAATCAAACATTGTCTGCAAAGACTTCGTGTCCTTAAGAACATCAATTGATTATGAAAACCAACTTAAGAAGAACTTGTTTGCAATGCTCTGGCAATTAGGTGCACCCGCCTTCTTTGTGACACTATCAACAATTGAGAGACTATGGGGGCCACTTGTTGACTGCTTAAATCAACTGAGGGAACCAAATAACGACCAACAAAACATCTCCTCCAGTTCTCATGTGCATGAGTTGATCCGATCGAATCCTATAACAACAGCACAATACTATGTGCACAGGTTCCAAGCTTTGAAAAAACTACTTCGAAGTGACAACACGATTGTAAGAGACGATGAGCACTACTTCTTTGTGACAGAGTTCCAAAATAGAAGAGGCCAACATGACCACGACTTGCTTTGGATCAAAGACGCTCCAAGCCTTACGAATTCGACACCAGATGACATTGTTAAGTTCATTGACAAATACATCACAACAAATATCCAACTACTGGGCTTACAAGAGAAGGACACTCAAATCCATAGACACTAAAAGACATGTCGCAGGCCTAGAAGATGATGCAGATTTGGATTTCCGAGACCACCAATGAGCGAGACAATGATCATTTGGCCATTGCAAGACGATGAACAATGGAACTTGAACACACAAGATGTTAAGAGATGCAAACATTAGACGCAATGCTAGATATATGAATAAAATACCTTCTACAACAACATACCAAATGATAGCGTGATGGGAACTGAGAAACAAAGACCAAAGATTTGCACTATCAATCAAGAACTTATTCTTCAAAACCATGAAAATCATGGTAAAGCAAGTTGTTTCCTCGACTTGGGTCCGAATGCGAAAAGGACAACTAAGAGGAAGAACACTACGAGCACAAGATGCAACAATGGACACGAACATTGTTGCAATCAAACATTGTCTACAAAGACTTCGTGTGCTTAAGAACATCAATCAATTATAAAAACCAACTTAAGAAGAACTTGTTTGCAATGCTCCGGTAATTAGGTGCACCCACCTTCTTTGTGACACTATCAACAACTGAGAGACTATGGGGGCCACTTGTTGACTGCTTAAATCAACTGAGGGAACCAAATAACGACCAACAGAACATCTCCTCCAGTTCTCATTTGCATGAGTTAATCCAATCGAATCCTACAACAAGAGCACAATACTATGTGCACACGTTCGAAGCTTTGAAAAAACTACTTCGAAAAGACAACACGATTGTAAGGGATGTTGAGGACTACTTCTTTGTGACGGAGTTCCAAAACAGAGGAGGCCAACACGACCATGGCCTACTTTGGATCAAAGACACTCCAAGACTTACGAATTCGACACCAGATGACATTGTTAAGTTCATTGACAAATACTTCACAACAAATATCCAACTGCTGGGCTTACAAGAGAAGGACATTCAAATCCATAGACACCAAAAAACATGTCGCAGGCCCAGAAGACGATGCAGATTTAGATTTCCGAGACCACCAATGCACGAGACAATGATCATTTGGCCATTGCAAGATGATGAACAATGGAACTTCAACACACAAGATGTTAAACACATCAACAAAATAATAAAAGAAGCCAACATTCAAAGTGTGGACTCTAAGGCGTTCCTTAATCATATTGGTCTAACACAAGACTAATACATCACAACCTTAAGAGTGAGAGTGACACAGCCCACTATATTGTTAAAAATATATCCCAAAGACATATACACTAACAACTTGAACCCTAAATTATCGAAGCTATGGGGAGCGAACACCGACATACAGTTCATTCTAATTCCTCACGGAGCAACCGCATATTGTACATCCGGCAAAGGCAAACAATGTAACCTTGGATGCTATTAAAGAGGCAATAGACCAATGTGGAGCACCATCCAATGAAAGAGTGAGAAAAATGGGAAACAAAATATTAAACATGCAGCACATCTATGCGTAGCAAGCCATCTACCTCTCGTTGTCATTACCCCACTAACAAGTAGCACAAGAGAGTTTACATACATAAACACTAGCATAGTGGACGAACACACACTATTGCTAAAGTGACGATGGCAACTTGAGCAAATGGATCCCAAAAGCATAAACATATTTTCTGATGACATAGTTACAAAGTATAAGAAAAGAATTGCAAGCCTGCACGACCTTTGCCTAGCACAATTTGCAAGCCAATATACATGCATTGGAGGAAAAGCCAAGACAAGGAAAAGGCCCAAGATAATTAGATTCAATAACTTACCATAAACTTTTTGGACAACTAAACGACAAACAACGCCTAATCATTGAAGATATTTTGCTAAAGAAAAGAAAGAATCCAGGAACGCCGATCCGGCTATTACTGTTTGGAAACAAAGACGTATGTGCTTCTACTCATTGTTCAGGAACTTCTTCAGCACTACTCACATAAAGAAACAATCAATACAATGAAACATAGAGCACTATCTCTAGCGTACACTGGCAAAGCAGCTAGAAACATTGACGACTGCACACTACAATTAGCGCTGCATTTACCACTAATTCTTGCAAACTATGTAGGCCTCTCGTTGGACAAATTACAAACACTATCCATTGATAATAATCGATGAAGTGTCTCTACTAGGGCAAAACACATTCGCATCTATTGACATGCGCATGCGTGAGATAAAGCACAAACATTCCGAACCCTTCAGCGGGATAGATGTTCTACGATGTGGGGACTTGTGCCAAGCAATCCCAACCAAAGACAACTGGATCTTCAACGAAAAACGTACAACCTCGACAATATCAAGCAACATCTAGAAGAATCAAATAAAGTACTAAGAGCTACAACAACCACTGAGGCAGAAGGACAACCTATACTTACACATCCTGAACAAAATTAGAGTGGGCAACCACACGGAGCAAGATATCGACACACTCAATAGGCTATATCATCGGTAGCCTTCAAAACATGAACACATTCCTCACCTTTTCTACACAAACACTCTAAAAGATAAGCACAACGATGAAGTATTCACAATACTACAAGGAGAGGCCCACGTCATAGAAGTAGTAGACTAAAGAAAAAAGACATGCAAAAAGTCATTTAAAATATCGAAAGACCTTAAATGTACGGGAGGAATCCACTACGAGTTAAATCTAAAAATTGGAATGATGATTGAAATATGCTCATGAAACTTGGTTTGTGCATGGGATCAAACACAACCCAAAAAGCAGAAGTTGTATGGGTAAAATTTCAGGATGCAAACATTGGACGCAATGCTAGATATACGAATAAAATACTATATGAAAGTGACCCATCGAAAAGTTGGACACCCATACTTTGAATACTGAGAGAATCCCAAATGGGAAAAAACCAACTCAATGGTGTGACATGGACATAATTTCCTATCAAACCAGTGTTCGCTAGAACTATCCATCGATCACAAGGACTATCAACGGACTCATTAGCATTGGATCCAACTAACCTAAGAACACATGGCCTTGTATACACAACCCTATCAAGAGTACGTAATCCAGAAAACCTTTACTTTTGAAACAAAATATAAACAAAAACCATAAAAGTTGACAAGGTACTACAAGAGATCTAGAGACTACAACAAACATGTGAAGGGCCTCCTGATCAGATCAACTTACATGGACATGAGAAAACAAATCTAACTTTCTAGTCGCTTAACACTTACTCAACCATTGTACATACAAAAGACATCCTACCAAGCAATAGCATTGCAGCAGCAAACATCTTGTTTCCAAGAAACAAAATGAAAGACAAACAAGTGCTGCATATTCCACAATTCAAAAGTATAAACAAAGAAGATGGACTTGGAATTGCAACCTACTGCAATGAAACGATCGACATTACAGAAGCACATTACGCCAACAAAGAAGGCGCCCAATGCTTATTGACCATCATCCAAACAAAAAACAAACAAAAAATAGCTATTATCAACGTATACAAGACACCGAAAATAAAAACAGAGCATTTAATAAAAAACCTACAAACAATTTGTACGCATGTAATGGAAGACAAATTAACGTACATAGTCAGTGACTTTAACATTAACTACAAAATGAATACAAAACAACTCTCTATGGATGTTTTTTATAAGTTAGTTTCGTTAAGAAGCTAAACTTTTATATTGGCGTCGAAAGTTTGTATGCTTTAATAAAAATAAATGTTTGAAACATTCGCAAGGATTTGTAACTTTTATGCAAAAAATTTAAAGTTTCGCCAAGATTTAATATTAATATATAAGCATAGCTTCGATATAAACATCCCTGCAACTTAATATATAACCATTTTTTTTCACAGATAAAACAATTCATGAATGGAAAAAAATGAATCAAATGATTAATGACCTAACTACCATGTATGGATCAACATTAGATCATGGATGAGTTTTTCCTATTAGTTTCGTTAAGAAAAGAAACTTTTATTTTGGTGTTGAATGTTTGTATGCCCTAATAAAAATAAAGGCTTGAAAAAATCACCAAGATTTAAAAATTTTATGGAAAAAAATTTAAAGTTTCGCCACGATTTATAACTTTTTCTTTAAAATTCAAGACAAAATATATAAAATTGTAATATGTTATACAAATATTGTGAAACTAAAAAAACTACCTCGACAAACTTTCGCCAAGATTTTATAATAATATATAAGTATAGTTTCGATAAAAACATCCCTGCATTAGATCGTATTTGGACAAACAACACCTCACAAAAACAAACATTCGGCATGGACATTGCTCACTGGTCTAACCATTCTATTGTATACACTACAACTTCAACCCCACCAGGGCAAGCCTCTTGAATGAAATTCACCTTGTTTGTTAATGTATGTTTCTTGCATTTAGTGTTTATAAAAGTTCTTTTGAATAAATGTTATTTTGTTGTGTTATTGGTATAAAAGATTAGCATACAAGTCTTGCCAACAATACTAGATTTGATCATGACACACTTGATAAATCAATGCCCATTAATTGAAACATGAATGGCATACAAATATGAAAAGCCCATCTCTTTAAAATTGGAGGTTGATTAATGTCTATACATAACCTAGAGTGTCCTGTAACCAAGATTGAGTGAGCCTAACGAAGCGGTGCTTAGGGTTGAAAGTTTGTTTCTTGGAATTCAAGACATTTTGAGATCCCAAATTGAGACCCAACGGAGCGGGTCTCTAACCTATCGTAGACGGGTCATGCTACTCATTCCCATTGCAGCAAAGTGTGCATGTAGGCAAATTCAAGCAGCCTAACAAATCAACGGGCAAGGTTCCCAAATATATAAGTCTTGAGACATTAAGAATAGTCATGTACCTTAATAAAGTTTCTCTGGATAATAATTTGAGAACAACTCGACCTAAAATATTCCCATAACAATTCAAACCTTGATTTCCTGTCTATTATCCATGTTTATTATCGCTTATCTTTTGAGGTGTCTTTTTCTTCCCTTCACTATCAGCTATAATACAAACTCCGCATAGTTGTAAAACATACTCAAATGTGTTGGGTTTTTCAAAATCCTCATAAAGAGAGTTTTGCGCGCATCAAGAAGGTGCAATTAGACAAAGATTGATGAAGATACACTATAAACGTCACTTGAACATATTAAACGTTTGACTTTACAAAGATTGATGAAGATACACTATAAACGTCACTTGAACATATTAAACGTTTGACTTTACAAATATAAACGTCACTTGAACAAATTAAACGTTTGACTTTACAAACCTCCACCATTGACATCAAAGAAAATGTAAAGATAACAAGCCTTGAGATGTCGATGCATGAGTGGATGCATTCCAGAATCGGTTCACTCTCGAGAGACAAACTAGTGTTCCCTCCCTTACAAAATTTGCTATTGCACATTACGCCAAGCAACAAAGTCGATCTTCATCATACGTCAGAATGATGGAATTCAGATCGCTTCCTTTTACAATGTTGGATGCCTATTTGTTGAATCGTTCGTCTTATCCACCTTATCCAGCAACATAACAATATCCTGTATTGCCGGCCTCTTGAGAGGATCTCGATCGATGCACAAGCATGCCACAGCTAATACTTGTCGCATCTGCTCTTTGCAGCTTCGTGCAGTTCTGCAGCCAAGCTGGAATGATCCCATTCAGATTGAGAAAGCCAAGAGCTAGAAGCTGCAGGTTAAAGAACCCATTGAAAGTTGACGGGAGAGGTTCCGTGAAAGAATTTTTGGTGAGGACGAGGCTCACCAAATTTGAACTGTTTTGAACAGAAAAGAGGCTTCCATTGAGCCGATTTGTTGAGAGGGACACGGTTGTGAGATTCTTCAGGAAGTTCAGTCCAGTGGGAATGTTCCCGGTCAAAAAGTTTACGGCAAGGTTAACAACACGTAACGAGGTACAGGATTCGAGCGAGGATGGAATGGAACCATTGAACAGATTGGTGTTCAGATCTAATTCCTCCAGGAATGTCATGTTCGCGAAATCCACATCAATAGAGCCTGTGAAGTAGTTCGTACCAAGACTAAGAGTAACTAGCTTGGAGTTTCGGGATAAAGTTTTCGGTAAAACCCCAGACAGGTTATTATAGCAGACCGACAACTGTTGGAGATTTGTCAAGTTGCCGATGCCGTCTTTCAGCGAACCGGTAAAGTTGTTGAAACTTAGATGGAGAATTGACAAAGAAGTGGCACTGTAAAGATCATCTGGAAGAGAACCCAATAAAGTGTTGAAGCTCAGATCCAACTCCTGCAGGTTCGCGCATAGCCCAAAACCATATGGGAGCCTTCCGTTAAAATTGTTGAAGGAGAGATTGAGGGCGCGGAGTTTGGTTGCGTGCTGACAAACGTCCGCTATGAGGTTATTTGACAGCCCATTCCCCCCTGCGTTAAACTCCTCCAGATTCGTGAAGTTGCCAAAAGCTGGCAAGCTTCCCGAGAGGCCGTTATTGGAGATATCGACGGACTGTAAGGAAGGCAAACTTTCGAAAACAGAGAGAGGACCTGACAGATTGTTGTAGCTGAGGTCGAGGATTCGGAGGTGGACGAGGGAAGCCGATTCGGGGGGGATGCGACCATAGAACTGGTTGTGGGACAAATTGAGGGAGAGGAGGAAGGTGAGGTTACCCAGAGAGGGAGGGATGGGAGCTCTGATGCCGAGGGAGGGAAGAGAGAGGCCAGTAACTCGAAGGGAAGGGAGTGAAGAGTTGGGAGGGAGTCCACAGGAGACACCACGCCAGAAGCAGCAATCAGTGTTGGGATCCCAGAGCCAGGAGGAGTAATTGGAGTAGGGGAGGGAGAGCTTGAAGGAGAGGAGGAGCTGCTGTTCACTGGGAGGGCAAAGGGAGGCAATGGAAGGGGAGAGGAGGAGGATGGAGAAGCAGAGGAGGAGGAGGAGGGGAAGGCACATGGCTGGGTGCTCCTGCTACTACTAGTATTGCTAGTGCAGGGGAAGGTGAAGGGGAAGGGGAGCATGCAGCTGGCCAAGGTGGCATTGCTCTCAAAGGGCTCGATTTGGGATGTGGGTTTTGCAGGGGAAGCCGTTCTGTCTGATTTGGGTCGATGTGAAGGGGAAGGTGAAGGGGAAGGTGAAGGGGAAGGGACGACTTTCTACCGTGTGGGTTGGAACTTGGAACTTTGGAAGAAGGCTTTGCTCCTCCTCTGGCTTGCTTTGGAACTTGGAACTTGGAAGAAGGCTCTGGCTTGGTTTCCCCAATCCCCATGGCCTTGGAGTCATGCCCTTCTTCAAAGTCGCCACCCGTCCATGTCGACGACCCCCCCTCGATGGAATGTGTCTCCTAACTTTCCGTTCCCAGGCTCTTCAAACGTGTCCATCCAGTATTGGCCCCCAGATGGAATCTCCCTAATAACTTTCATCTCCAAGGTTTTTGCTGGCGTGTCCGTCGATTATTGGCTATTCCGCCGGGGTCTTCTTGCCGACGTGTCCATCACGAACTGCTGTGACCGCCCGTGAATCTGCTCCCAAAGTTCTTTCTCACGCTCTTGCTGACGTGTCAATCGATCGATTACAGTTCTTTCAGACGTGTCCGTCACGGACGACTAGCTACTAGCTCACCCGTGACATCCACGGGACGCACAATTGAGCGCACGCGCCGTTTCTGTGAATTCTTGTCTCCATTTTTGACAGGTGGACGACCACGACAGACGACTCCCCCTTAGTCAGCATAAGTCCACTCCTTGTACTCGTGCACAGTGTCACATGTTGTCACCTGGTATGGTTCTCCCCCTTTGCCACGCGCGCCGTCCCCATGGCCATCATCATTCACAATCCTAGTACCTTATTTTAACCCCATATCCCTCTCCCAACCGCCCTTTAGGACTTCCTCCCCTCCCTTTAAACCGACCAACCTTAGTTTTCAATTTCTGCTGCCTTCAATTTCTTTTTAGCATCACGTTTTGAGGACCATCTTTTCCTGCAACTTACACCCACACTTTTTTCAAAAGTTATAGCTTCTCGCCTCATCCCTGAGTTCACCTTTTAAAGGAGCTAGGTTTTTATATGCCGCCTATTGAAATTTGCTTCCAAGTTAATATCTTGTGCACTACCCTTCCCATCCCTTACCAAACTTTCCGCATCTGTTCAACACTATTTATTTAAAAATTTGTGTCCTTCATAAAAACTATTAGAATAGACATTATTAAAATTATTAGTTGTATGCTTTTTAAATCTACACTTGGAATCCATTATGAAAGAGTGCCATTCCACGTTTAAAGTGGAAGCTCATTGACTTCAAGCATATGTTATTGGGTTGTACGTAATTAACCGTATAATCAAACATTTTTATTATGCATCCCTTAACTGCCTTCGAAGCTCCTATCAAGGATAAATCATAGATACTTTTGGCATGGTTTCAAAAGCAATTTGACACCGAATAAATCTCAAAGATTAATAAAAAATAGAACACAAGCATGGTCAACAAAATGAAGTATCAAGGTACAAATGCCATTCTTCAACTACCATGAGTCCAAAGTACATCATATATTAAAGTTTTGATTACTCACATGAAAACAATCACAAAATTTGCAAGAGTTCCTACAACTTGTCAACACAAGGCATGAAAATGCATTCATGATAAATGCTCTACCAATATTGATATCACTCCACAATGTATTCATCTTGTTGCAATATTATGGATTGCATTATTGTTGCGATTTTGATTTTAAAGTCTCAAAGTAAGGGAGAAGAAAGGAATGCCATGATAACGTTCATGATTTCACTAGTTAGTAAAAGCTCAAGTAGCTAACTTTGTATAAAAAATCTATATTTCACTAGTTAGTAAAAGCACACTTAACTTACTTTGTATCAAAGATCTAAAGTGATTCCATGTGAGGGTATATTAGAAGGTGGTAAAAATCTTATGATTTATCGTCAAGCGAAAACATGTACCGGATAAGAGAGGTTTGAACCTACATGTAGACCACAACTTTTACAATTGCTGAATGAATGCAAGTATATAGAATATATCATCTCTTTGTTAGCACCGCTAGGGGCAAGTTACAGCAAAGAGAAAGATTTATGTCTAAAGAGGAGAGCAGCCATGTGATTTCCTTTTTCGTTCAGCAGTCGTCAAGCCTGCATCAGGTCTCAACAAACTTTCAATCCTAGTGGAGGTGCAGTTGGTGCGTCAGGTCTCAACAAACTTTCAATCCTGGTGGAGGTGCATTTGGTGCGTCAGGTCTCAACAAACTTTCAGGCGTGCGTCATGTCTCAACAAACTTTCAATCCAGCCCTCCCTTAGTCTTCATCCTTGCTGGTAACAATCTTTGAGATAGCAAGAATCTCATGTTGACCTAGAATCTCACGTGATCACATGATATTGAGTGTGAACTCTCAACACCTTCTCTCAAGATCAGCATAATGAAGTAGGCCTTCCCTCAAGATGATGATTCTGGAGAATCGAAGAAGGACTGAGCATTACATTCCATCACACCCTTTAATGGGAATGTCCTTCCTCTGCGTCAAACCAAGAGCTAGTCGGTGTTTCTCGAATAGCTCTTTACCGAGTGGTTTGGTAAAGATGTCTGCAACATTTTCTTTGCTATCACAATACTGTAGTGTGATGTCACCAAGTAGCAATCTTTCTCTAATGAAGTGCTCTCTGACATCAATGTGCTTTGTCCTGGAGTGATATACTGGATTCTTGGCCAATGCTTGAGCCGATTGATTATCACAGTATATTGTTGTTGGCTTTGACTCATCAAAGTAATCTGTTTCTGACAATAGTCTTCTGAGCCATATAGCCTCACATGCACCTGTAGTGAGTGCCCTATATTCTGCTCCAGTCAAAGACAAAGAAACAGTTGGCTGTTTGTTTAACAACCATGATATAGCACCTTGACCAAGGAAAAATGCATACCTCTGTGTCGATCTCCTAGTCTCATGATCTCCAGCATAGTCAATGTCACAGTATCCATGCAACCGTGGATGACTTCCTCTGTATTCTATCCCAAACTGTCTTGTACCTCTGATATATCTCAAGACTCTTTTAGTTGCATTCCAGTGAGACTGTTTTGGATTTGCCATAAATTGTGCTAGTGAGCTTACTGCATACTGAATCTTTAGGAAGTTTCAAACTCTGTTCCATGGGAGTGGCTGCAATCTTGCAATCTGCCATATGAAACTTCTTCAGGAGACTGTCAACATACTTGAGTTGAATCATGAATGTGCTATATGAATCTCTCCAGAACTCAATTCCAAGACAATAGTGCATAAGTCCAAGATCTTTCATGTCAAACTCTACAGATAAGTCTTGTTTCAATTTTCTAATGAAGCTATCCTTACTTCCTGTCACAATCAAATCATCTACGTACAAAAGTGCAATAGTAATGTCTTCCCCTTGAACTTTGTAGTAGAGAGTATGACTTGCATTGGATTTCACATATCCCAGATTAGCAAAATACTTGTTGATTCTACTGTACCAACTTCTGGGTGCTTGCTTTAAGCCATAGAGACTTTTCTTGAGATGGCAAACCTTATTCTCCTTTCCTGGTTCAACATAACCTGCTGGTTGTTGCATGTAGACTTCCTCGTCTAGGTAACCATTGAGAAATGCATTCTTGACATCGAGCTGATACACATTCCATCTGTTAGTGTCGCTAGTGATATTAAGAACCATATGGAATCCATCTTTGCTACTGGAGCATAAGTCTCATCATAATCTTGACCATATTGCTGTGCAAATCCTTTTGCAACTAGTCTGGCTTTGTATCTTTGCATACTGCCATTTGGATTGTACTTCACTTTGTATACCCATTTGTTTGCTATGGCCTTCTTTCCTAGTGGAAGGTCGCATAATTCCCAAGTATTATTCTTATATAAAGCATCCATTTCTTCATTCATAGCAGTTTGCCATTCTGGCTTGTCTACTACATCTTCGAAGTACACTGGCTCTTCTGTAGCCATGGTGGTAGTCATAAGAGCATAGTTGGTGTTTTCCACCTGAGTTGCTTTGCCTTTCTGAGCATATGTTAATCTAGCTGGAGGTCTGCTTTTCCTAGTAGACCGTCTGAGCTGCTGTGCCTCTGCTTGGGGTGCTGCTGGCAATTCTTGCTCTTCTTCATCAACCTGTTCTATAGATGACTGTGAAGTCCATGCTTCTATCTCATGTTTAGGTGAGGTTTTCCATTCTGATTCCTCATCAAAGATTACATCTCTAGAGATAATGACCTTGCGGTTGATGGGATCATACAATTTGTATGCTTTGCTTGCTTCACTATAGCCAACCATGATGCATTTGCGTGACTTCGCATCCAATTTCTTGCGATGATCATCATGTATGTGGGCATATGCTATGCAACCAAATATGCAAAGATGCCCAATGTGTGGCTTATGTCCAGTGAATCTTTCATAAGAAGTCATCCCCTGTATCGGTTTGGTAGGAAGCCGATTAAGCAAGTAGTTTGCTGTAGCTATTGCTATGAAGATAGTGGGAGAGAAGGAAGGAGTCTCACTTGCGGCTTTCTCACATACACAATGGGGGAATACACACAAAGGTGGAGGCTGAAAACAGTTTTCCTCTTCTTAGTTGTGGAAGCCAAAAGAACTCTCGTACAAAGAAATAGAAGAACCCTATATGTGGGTCTCAAACCAAACTCAGCTAACTAAGGTGGCATACTAACTGAGCCACGAACTAGAGCACATAAGGATAGCTGTCATCTAGCTATTATTCATGGGCGGTGTACCAACCGCATCTGCAACTAACAAGTCGGTGACATAAATGCACAACGGTCACCCTGGCATATCACGAGTGGAGCTCGATATCTCAACACTCCCCCTCGAGCTCAATCCCAATTCCTGCACACCAAGCAGGTCTCTGAACTTGCGCAGCTTCTCTACGCCCAATGCCTTCGTGAATATGTCAGCTACCTGATCCTCTGTGCTGACATAAACTAGATCAATAAGACGTAGTAAGACCTTCTCCCACACATAGTGATAATGCACCTCAATGTGCTTTGTTCTAGCATGATAGACTGGGTTATTTGCCAAGTGTATACTGCTCATGTTGTCACAATAAATGACAACTGGACCATCTGTAGACTGATGCATATCATAAAGTAGCTTATGCAACCAAGCTACCTCACATGAAGCCATTGATGCACCCCTGTACTCAGCCTCTGTGCTCAACAAGGCAACTATAGGCTGTTTCTTGCTGCTCCAAGTGACTGCAGCACTCCTAAAAGAAAACACATATCCACTGGTAGATCGTCTATCAGAAATACTACTAGCCCAATTAGCATCAGTGTATCCATGCAACTGTATCTGAACCCTAGCCTCATAAAATAGTACATACTGCAATGTGGACTTCACATACCTGAGTATGCGTCTAGCCGCATCCAAATGTGGTTTTCTTGGAGCCTGCATAAACTGACTTACCAATCCAATAGCATAGCTCAAATCTGGCCTGGTAATAGCCATATAAATCAAACTTCCTACTATGCGCCTGTACATAGTAGGGTCTTCCAGAAGCTCACCTACGTCTGTGCTCAGCTTCACATTCTGCTCCAAAGGAACTGAAATAGGCTTACAGCCTGTCATCCCATATTTGGACAGCATGTCCAATCCATACTGCCTCTGCAAGAGCCGTATCCCACTTGGTGATCTAATCACCTCAATGCCCAAGAAATAACACAGCTCTCCCAAATCCTTCATCTCAAACTTCTGCTTCAATAGCATTTTCACATGAAGGATATCTTCATCACTATCACTTGTGATGATCAAATCATCAACATAAATGACAAGCAGCATAATACCTTTCTTTGTTTTTCTCACATAAAGTGAGAAATCTGTCTTGGAAATCTAAAAGCCAATAGTGACAAGATACTGTCCTATCTTGTCAGACCATGCTCTAGGTGCTTGCTTCAAGCCATACAAGGCTTTCTTCAACCTGCAAACAAACTCAGGATGAGTAGCATGAACATAACTTGGTGGCTGCTCCATAAAGACCTCTTCTTGCAAATCACCATGCAAGAAGGCATTCTTTACATCCATCTGATGTAACGACCATCCCTTTGATGCAGCCATAGCAATGACTGCTCTTACGGTTGCCATCCTTGCAACCGGACTGAATGTTTCTTCATAATCAATCCCATATGTTTGTGCATACCCCTTGACAACTAATCTTGCCTTGTATATGTTCACAGGACCATCTACATTGTGCTTCACCTTATAAACCCACTTACAGCCAATTGCATTCTTGTCTTTAGGCAAAGGCACCAATTCCCATGTAGCATTTGCTTCCAAGGCATCCATTTCTTCATCCATGGCTTTCTCCCATTTTTATTTTCCCATGGCTTGCTCAAAAGAAGTGGGTTCTGGTTCCTGTATCACTTTGACCATATAGGCATAGTGAATGGCTGTAAGTCCATCATATTTCAGCCTATCCATAGGATACCTAGCTCTGGTAGACCTGCGCAAAATAGGTTCACTTCCAAGTGCTCTCAAAACATCCCTGGTCTTCCTTACTCCAGGTGTAACAACAGAAGGAATACCCAACTCATCATCAATGCTATGTTCTGAGCCACTGGATTCACCATCCACATAAGAGAGACCTGGATTCACATCAAACATGGGCTGATCTACCTTCTCTTTTCCTTTTCGTGATACCTGCATACCACTATCTGCATTGCTTTGAGGAGATTCTCCTGATCTCAATCTACCTGTCCATGGCGAAGTATGTGAACCACTACTAGAGGACACTGCAGGTCCACTAATATTTTGTGATTGCTGCTGTGAATTCTGTGTAGCATTACCATTTTGTGCATCTACATCATCAATCACATTTACTGGTTTATACCAGCTGCTCATCTCATAAAAAACAACATCTCTGCTCACTGTAAACTTACGTGTAGAAGGGTTATAGCATCTATACCCTTTCTGCTACAGAGAATAACCAATAAAGACGCACTTCTCAGCTTTTGGATCCAACTTGGACCTCAACTCATTTGGCACATGGACATAGGCAATGCAACCAAAAATCTTCAAATGAGAAATATCTGGTTTCCTACCAGTATACATCTCCTCTGGCGTCATGCCATGTTTTGCTGTAGTGGGAGTCCTATTCATTATGTAAACTACTGTAGCAACTGCTTCAGCCCAATAATAATCTAGTAGGTCTTTTTCATTTAGCATGGCCCGAGATACCTCTCCAATATGCCTATTTTTCCTTTCTGCAAGTCCATTTTGCTCTGGGGTATGACTGCATGAATATTGCTACTTTATGCCATGCTCCTGCAGGAACCTTGCAAACTCATTTGAGAGGTACTCTCCCCCTCCATCTGACCTTAGGCATTTTATTTGCAGGCCTGTTTCTTTTTCAACCATAGCTTTAAAAGCTTTGAAATGCCCAAACACTTCACTTTTCTTTTTCATAAAATACACCCAAACTTTTCTGCTATAGTCATCAATAAACGTGACAAAATAATGACAGCCTCCAATAGATGTAGCTTTAGTAGTCCACACATCAGAGTGGATTAATTCCAATGGCTTCTTACTCTCTTGAACATGCCTAGGAAATGGTTTCCTTGCCTGTTTTCCAAATTGACAGGCTTCACATACCTTATGCATTTTTGCAACCTTGAATTTAGGCAATCTTGCAACAATATTTTGGGCCTGCATTGATTTAAGTCGCTGTACATTAACATGACCAATGCGTTTATGTCAGATATCAATATTTGCAACTACACCGGTCCCATGTGCAAACATTGCTGCACTGAATTCAGGCATGTCCTCATCCAACGTAAACATCCTGCCCTTCTTCTTTCCTTTTGCTATCAAGCGACCATTATTTTTCATATCCTCAACAAAGCATCCATGAGTATTAACTCTGACCTACAAGCCCTGCTCAACCATTTGACCAATAGAAACCAGGTTCTTGGTGATGTTCGGGACATGAAATACATCAGACAAGTATTTATTTTTCCCATCCTGCATAGACAAAGGAATTTTACCAATCTGCACAATAGGATGTGCAGTATCATCACCAGTCTCCACAAATCCTAGTCTTTCTATTTTCCTTGCATCCTGCATCCATTCTGCATGACTTGTCATGTGGTTTGACGCACCTGAGTCAACATACCACACATCATTACTTTCTTTTGTACTTGTCACAGAATTGGTCATGTGCTACACCATAAACAAATGCTCATTTTTGTCATCACCCTGTCTACTAGAAGATGCATAATTCCCTTGCTTTTCCCATCCATGATGTCATTCTGCTTTTTGTAGCAGTCTTTAGCCATATGACCCATTTGACCACAATAGTAGCATTCAACATTGCTGTTTGCATTTTGGCCTCTCTGCCATCCACCACGACCTCTTTGGCTCCCCCTGCCTCTAGAGTTACCATGTCCTCCTCCAAAGGACTGGTTTTCTTGAGTTTGCTGCATATTCTGATTTCTACCACGGCCTCCAGATCGGCCTCCTCTACCTCTGCCTCTACCTCTTCCACCATTTGAGTAGAAGATAGTTTCTTTTGAAGTTCCTCCTGAAGAAGATGCACCACCATTTCTCTGCTCTTCAGAAATTAGAAGAGCAAACAACTCCTCAAAATCAGGGAATTTTTCACGGACGGCAATGGATGTTCGGAACTGTGCATAATCCTTTCCTAGACCATTCAAGGTCACAGAAACTAGATCATCATCTTCCACTGGCGACCCAATGAAAGCAAGTGCATCTGCAATTTTCTTCACCTTCATGTGGTAGTCATTGATGCTCATATTTTCTCTCTGCACATTGTGCAACTCCTTCTTGAGCTGTATTTTCCTGGCTTGCGTATTTGTGCTGTACATTTTTGCCAAAGTATGCCATGCCTCCTTTGGCGTACTTGCATCCTGAATATGCACAATCATAGAATCTGAAATACTGATAGAGAGCCAGTACATAACTTTTCTGGCTCTCTCATGCCATCCTTTAAATGGCTGCATTTCCTATTGATTGGGAACATTAGGAAGAATTGGTTCTTCTTCATTTCCTGTAATGAACTCCCAATAGCCTTTTCCCATAAGGAAATTCGTCATTCTAAACTTCCATGCTTGGAAGTTGTTCTTGTCAAGCTTTTCAGTGACAATCTGTGAAAGAGAATCAGACGCCATTACAGAACACTGCAAAATATTTTGTCACTGCAAAAAACACAGCTTCTGTCTCACAAGGGCAAATCTGCAAAACTGACGAAAGTGGTATTTAACCACACAGTCACTTCCTAGTGACGATTTTGCATCAACAGGCAGTAAGGATGATTTTGTAACTCCCAATATCTCTGCGTATAGGCATACGATGCAATTTCTGCGACAACTTTTCACCGACCTGCGGAGCAGTAGTCGCATAGCAAAAACAAGGCCTTTTTCTCAGTGCTTGCGGAGAACTTCCGCCTCCAAAACGGGCCCCGAAATGGCCTCAAATTAGAAAAATAAAGTCACTGAGGGCTTTGCCCCACCCGCAGCATATATTGCCCTTTCGTCGCACCGCGAAGGGCATCTCAATTTGAGACAATGCACTCTTGCACTTTCCGGCCACTTTCCGGCTGTGCTACCTGTAGAGATTTGCTCCCAAACTCGAAAAAGGAAAGCAACACTAGTCCTGTTACCAGGACACCGCGAACTTGGTTTGCTTTCTTGAGCTCCTTACCACGAACCAGGCTCTGATACCATGTGAAGATAGTGGGAGAGAAGGAAGGAGTCTCACTTGCGGCTTTCTCACATACACAATGGGGTTCACACACAAAGGTGGAGGCTGAAAACAGTTTTCCTCTTCTTAGTTGTGGAAGCCAAAAGAACTCTCGTACAAAGAAATAGAAGAACCCTATATGTGGGTCTCAAACCAAACTCAGCTAACTAAGGTGGCATACTAACTGAGCCACGAACTAGAGTACATAAGGATAGCTGTCATCCAGCTATTATTCATGGGCGGTGTACCAACCGCATCTGCAGCTAACAAGTCAGTGACATAAATGCACAATGGTCACCCTGGCATATCACAAGTGGAGCTCGATATCTCAACAATTGCTTCTGTCCAATACTAATTTGGAAAATGCTTTTCACTAAGCATTGCTCTAGCACTGTCTACTAAAGTCCCATTCTTCCTTTCAGCTCTTCCATTCTGTTGAGATGTATCTGCACATGTGAATTGTCTTTGAATGCCGTGTTTTCTACAAAAGTTCATAAATGCTGAAGACATGTATTCACCTCCTCTACTTGATCTCATGACTTTGATCTTTCTGCCTGTTTGGTTTTCTACCATGGCTTTGAATTCTTGAAATCTGGAAAACACTTCAGATTTCTCTTTCAGAAAGAAGACCTAACAATATCTGCTGTAGTTGTTGATGAAAGTCAAGTAGTAAAGTGAACCATTGATGTTGCGGGACTTGGCATAACCCCATACATCTGTATGAATCAAATCAAGAATACCTCGTGCACGAGAGGCACTTCTGTCGAAATTGGATCGCTTTTGTTTACCGAAGCAGCATGCTTCACAAACCTTTCCAAGACACTGTAGCTTTGGAATCCCAATTGCCATATTCTGATTCCTGAGATCTAACAAGTACTTGAAGTTGACATGACCATATCTCTTGTGCCATTTTGCAAATAGTGGCATCTGTTGCGATTGAGCTGACATGGCATGCTTATCTGGTACTGTAGCTAGCATTCTGTACAAGCGTCCTTCCTTGACACCTTTTGCTACTAGCTGACATCTTTTGGATTTATCTCTGATAGTGCATTCATCTCCGTTGAAGATGACTCAATAATTGTGTTTCGTCATTTGACCTATTGACAAGAGGTTCTTGCTAAGCTTCGGAACATAGAGCACATCTTTCACCAGTCCTTTCGTACCAGTGAAATTGTTCATAGGGATAACACCTGTCCCTTGAATTGGATTCGTGTATTGTCTGCTGTGCAGATGACATTTTTCTAACCTTCTAATGGTTTCATTTATGTGAACCATTCGTGATGATTTGTCATGTGAGATGATGCACCGCTGTTGATATACCAAGGATCCTGTTCCACTTAGTCGACTTGATAGCTGAAATCCTCTTTGGGATTTAAATCAGTGTGTCTAGGTACACTGTATCAATTTGTTGCATTTCCTCGTTTGCAAGAAGCATATTCCCATGTTCATTTGCAAAATGACTGTGACTAGAATGTCCACCACGATGATTTCCTCTGCCGCAGAAATTCCCTTGATTACTGTTGGATTGACCACCTTGGTCGTACTGCTTCTTGTGGCAATCTCTTTCATAGTGTCCAAACTTGTGATAGTAGTTGCACTGAATGTTTGACATGTTGGTGGATGCATTCCCTCGTCCTTAAAATCTTCCTCGATTGGAATGATTTCCTCTTTGCTTATTCTGATGTTGTTGAGGATGATGCTGATGTTGATGCTGATGCTAATTTTTACTTTGCTGATGATGACCACTTTTCTTATATGATCTACCTCTGCCTCTACTTCTGTCTGAAGCTATGAATGCCTGATCATTAGAATGACCTTTGGGTGCTTGAATTGCCTATGTCTTGAGTTCTTCACCAAGTAGGACTGACTGAAGTTTTTCAAGTGTCGGAATTTGCCATTGAATGGCAATACTCTAGGCTAGATTCTTATATCCCTCTCCTAGTCCATTCAGGATTACTTGAACCATTTCTGTGGGGTTCATAGTCTCTCCTACTACTGCAAGTTGATTGTTGTAGTCTTTTATGCGGAGTACATAAGCATGAATGGTTTTTCTACTGTTGCAAAAACTCTAGTTGATCTGGTTTCTCAATGTGAGAATCCTGGATGTGTTCTTGGACTTGTAGAGAGCTATGAACATATCCCATGCTTCTTTCAATGTCTTGACTGTGTTGACCTGTCCTAGCATGACATCTTGCACATTCTGCTCGATCAGATGATAGGCATACTTGTCTTTCTTATCCTATTCTGCCTGAGCTCGAGCAATGGCAGGATCTGCTGCTGGTGTGGAAACTGCTTGTGTAGTGGTAGATGCCATTATAGATCCCGCTGCTGGTGCTGTGACAAAAGGTGGAGTAGAGCCCCTGGTGGCTAGATCGTACAATGGTCTAGGTGTAGACCCATCGACATACTCCCATTTGTCCTAAAGTACAAGAATGGTCTCCATTTAGTATTTCCATGTACCGTAATTGGAGTTATCTAACTTAGCAGATGCCTCTAGATTGAGGTTACTAGTCGTAGACATGGTGCAAGAAATGTACTCAAAAGTGTCGTGAAAATCTCTATATGAATCAATTGCAAAAAACTGACTGTGCCAAGTGAAATCTCTAAACTGTTGATGAAGATAGAACTGCAATATATAAAATATGATCTATATCACAAGGCTTGTGGCAATGATGTCGAGAATAGCCAAGAGGCTTTACAAGGCTAAAATGATGTGCATAATGCCGTGAAATAGCCGTGTAGGCTTTACAATGGTGGCATGTGTTTGAAATCAAATGCTATCTACCCACTAAAACAATTGTCAATGCCTCTAAACTCTCTGAAGTTTGCTCACTGAACTGATGAACATAAGGTTTTAGGTAATGTAATGATGTGAAACCGTATGTGAGCGTATGGACTTCAGTACTAGTAGGGAATTTTTGACATAGCTTAGATTGGCAACTTGGGGAAATTCAAAGCATCCCCTCTATGGCGATCTAGTCTACTTTGATCTAGATCTATACCAACTGTCGATTGATGAAAGAACATCAAATAATTCATTTTCTTTTGTTCTTTTTAAGTGCTGGGTCAGATGCGTCGATGTAGAGGCGAATGTGCATGAAAAAAGTGGTTTTGTCGATGAGGCTCAAATGTGAGTGTAACTTGCATCAAATGTGTGCGTGATGTGATGAGCGCGTAGAATACAAAAAAAAGAGCGACTTTCTTTTTTGGAGCACCCTCAAATTCTTCCTGGATCAAGAGATATGACTTGATCTAGGTGGAGGGGAAAAGGAGTGCAAATGGTGCTCAATGATGATGTGTCACTGTCGGTCACATGTAGTGATGATGTGGCACTGTGCTTAGCAAGAGGTGTGCCTATGGAGCCCTGTGCTGAGGTGGAAGGGGTGGTCACATGCAACGATTGTGAAGCATTGTGTGTGCTTGTAGAGGATTAGTGTGCCATGTGGCATTGATGATGTGGTAGATGATGATGTCAGTAAAGGTGATGTGGCAGCTGATGTGGTAGATGATGTGGTAATGATGATGTGGCACAAGTGACATGGTAGATGACATAAAATATTGATGTGGCAGTGCTGACATGGACTGTTGATGTGGCAGTGCTAACGTGGATTGCTTACATGGGGCAATTGAGCTGGCAATGATGACAAGGTAGATAAGGGACACATGCCACTAAACTACAGATGATGTGGCAGTTGTAATGATGATGTGGCACAAGTGATATGGTAGATGACATAAAATATTGATGTGGCAGTGCTGACATGGTAGTGATGTGGTAATGATGATGTGGCACAAGTGACATGGTAGATGACATAAAATATTGATGTGGCAGTGCTGACATGGACTGTTGATGTGGCAGTGCTAACGTGGATTGCTTACATGGGGCAATTGAGCTGGCAATGATGACAAGGTAGATAAGGGACACATGCCACTAAACTACAGATGATGTGGCAGTTGTACACTAAACATGGATACAATTTGCATATCCACTAATATGGCAAAAGCATATACCTAGAATCTAGGAACATTCCCAAACTCATCCTTTAAAAACACAACATAGTGCAGTTTCAATCTCATGATAGTCACTCACAAGATTGAAAACCATAAACTCCATCATGCATAGCAAGGACTAGCTACTATGACATCCCCACTGACATCATCAGTGCCCAACAGTGGGTGTAGACCATAGTATAAAAATATGCTCTCACACATACAAATCCACACACCCACACATACTTGAGCATCCATTTATACAAAGTCTTCGTACTGAGTTTCTGTCGGCACTCCGAAGGTGAAGGGCAGACTCAACCATGATGAAGGCTAGCACTAAAGGAGAAGGCTAATCAAAAGGTAGTCCAAAATCTCTTCAATCAAGCTACAACTGCTTGTGAAGTCTAAACGTTTTCATTTTAGTCTCTCCCCAACGAGCATCTAAATCTAAATCTAGCTAGATCAATTGCCCTTTTTTTTTAAAAAACTCTATCTTATGGTCAATTGCCCGTTTTGATGGTCAATGCTCAGAAAATCAGTGATGGAGGCCTAGCATGTCTTTCCCTTCTTCCCAGATCATGCTTATCAGCCCCTAAACAGCATATGGGAAGGGGAGCATGCAGTTGGCCAAGGCGGCATTGCTCTCAAAGGGCTCGATTTGGAATGTGGGTTTTGCAGGGGAAGCCATTCTGTCTGATTTGGGTCGATGTGAATTGTGCAGGGGAACGACTTTTGGGTTGTGATGGAGGGGAAGAAGCTTTGGAGCTCTTCTGCTATGTGGGCAGTGCAAGGCAAAGGAGCTCTACTACAATAAGGCTTGGGGGTTGTGCAAGGGAACCAAGTTTTAGGGGGTTGTGGGTTGATGAGAGTGACCCAGGGGAAGAAAGCTCAGGAGCTCTGCTATGTGGGTTGTGCAGGGGAAAGGAGCTTTAGTGCTTTATGGCGTAGGGAATTGGTGCTGGTTTTCCGATCAGGAATCCGGGATCGTCGTCGATTCCCGACCGTCGACGGGCCTAGGGGAGCGGAACACATGGCACTTGTCGAAGCTATACGTGGCAACAATTTCTCAAAATGATTAGATGTTGCAAGCAAACAATTTTTGTCAAAAGGAATCAAAATTTCATGGCATCATTACACACCTCTCTCTTGTCCTTGACTTCTATTATGCAAGGCCTTCAAGTCCATGCATGTGGCACACACACCAAAGCGACAAAGCTTTGGTATCTTCACGTTGTTGAATTCATTCTTCCAAATCCTACAAAAATGCTGGTATGTCATGTACTCGTCACCTGCAGTAACCATGGCATCCTTGTACATGGAATGGATCTCACGCTTGGAGAAATTATCCGGTAAGTGGAACTGGTCACTATTTAGAAGAGCCTCGGCATGTTTTTGCACAAAGTCTTGCAACCACGAGCATACCATATTGCCATGTGGTCCAGGCTCTCATTTGTCCTGTTGTACAAATGCGGGGTCTTTATAGAGGTACGCTTGTAATCTTTTTAGCCTTTCATTGTTGCCAAGACAATGTGCAAATCTATATGCTTTGCAACAAACAATCCTTGAACCAAATGAATACTCAAACACAATTTTGTTCATATTGTTTTCCCTAGGTCTTACAGACCATGATAAATACAAATTTTGATCATCGAGCTATTCATTTCAACATAATTTTTCCATAACACCCTTAATTTTGCAACCCTAAAAGTGACCAGGCACATTCTGCTACAACAAAGAGTATTGTAGGTCTCTTTCAGATGTGCGGTGTCTAGCATTATACGAGCTCTCCCTCTTATGTAGCTAGACTTTTTGAGGTCCACATTCATTGGTCTTCCCTTTAGTCTCTCCTCAATAAACGAGATTGAATTCCGCTTCCCCTTTTGTGATAGCTAAGACAGTCATTGAGATCCATCTAGATTAGATGTCCTTCGTAAGAAATAATTTCTAGCTCCAAAAACAAAACAAAGAGAGCATTGAATGAACTTAGACATGAACCACATACCTGATAACACTTGTTGACCTCTTGTGCTTGCTTTGACATCTATTATTTCATTCTCTTCAATGGGAATATTAGGTCCATGGATTTGAGTACCCACGCTTCTATGTCCACCATCATGCTTAGGTGAAGGAGTAGGAGACACATCCAAGGTGGCAAAAGAGGTTCCACCACTAGTACAAGATACATCCAATGTAGCAAAGGAAGCGCCCTTGGAACTATGAGAAGAAGAAATTGAGATAGACATAGTATCGAACGAACCTCCCATGCAGAACTTTGGAAAGCTTCAAAGGGGACACCCAAAAAATGCCATGCAACAAGGAAAGGTGGAAATTATATGCCTAACCATGAAATTCAAGGTTAGGTTTAGGGTTTTGAGCATAAAGAAATTTCTAAAAATAGAAACTTTTCTCTACAAACATGAGATTCCCACATTTGTTTCTCATTATTTCCAAATACGCACAAGAGTTCAAAGAATCGCCAGGTATGTGCAATTTTCTTATGCTTCAGTGTTTTTTATTTTTAATTCGATCGTCAAATTTTATGGCATGCTTCAATATAATTTACCGTATTTTGAAAATGGGGGTGGTGTGCTTGAATATGATTTAAAGTACTTTATGTTTGATTTTTTGGAAACACATTGCTTTGATTGCTAGTCTATCCTATTTACTAAAAATAGCAAGAAACATTTCTAAAAATAAATTACTCTATATTCTACCCCAATCCCTTCTTGTTAGTTACTCTAACCTCTCCATCTCTCCCTCTACGTGTCCACCCCTCTTGGCTCTCCAGCTTTGCCAAGTAAGCTCTCCATCTCCTCATGCAATTGTTTAATTTTTTTTGGACTAAAGGGAGCTTCTTCTTCCCCGCCATCTTCTTCTTCCCCGCCATCTTCTTCTTCTTCGTCCCTGCCATCTTCTTCTTCCCCTAGCACCCTCGCTGATTCGCCCTTTGATTCTTCCCCACCATCTTCTTCTTCCTCGTCATCTTCTTCTTCTTCGTCCCTGCCATCTTCTTCTTCCCCTAGCTCCCTCGCGCTGATTCGCCCTTTGATTCTTCCTCGCCATCTTCTTCTTTCCCTATCTCCTTCTTCTTCCTCGCCCGACCTCCCCACACCTTAAGTGCATGCCCGTTCACTCGGTCGATGATATCATCGACCGGTGTTAGCCGAGGGAGAGGAGAGAGAGAGTTAGGGAGAGATGGAGAGAAGGAGAGAGAGTTAGGGAGAGAGGTAGAGAAGGAGAGAGAGAGTTAGGGAGAGGGGAGAGAGAGAGATAGAGAGAAATAGGGAGAAAGAGAAAGAGAGGGAGAGAGAGAGAGCGACAAAGAAAAATAGTGAGAGGGGAGGGAGAGAGATAGAGAGAAATAGGGAGAAAGAGAAAGAGAGGGAGAGAGAGATTGAGAGATAGCGAGAGGGGAGAGAGAGAGAGAGGGTGTGAGGGAGCGAGAGAGAGAGAGAGAGAGAGAGAGAGAATAAGGGAGAGGGAGAGAGGGAGAGGGTTTGTCGGTAAATTTTGTTTATTTTTTGGTTGATTTGTATTGAAAAGTAGAATTTCTCTTCGAATTATGAAGTTGTTTTTTAGTGTTTTTTAATTAAATTTAAGAGAGAGAGGCTTTTTGGCCATAATTTTGTTGTTTTTGCATGGTAGTGTTGTTACTTTTCATGCTTTTTTGTTTTTTATTCTCTAGTCCAAAATCATGTTCTAGTAATAAGCATGTCTACATCGTTTTCCATGAAGAATGTAGATGTTAGAAGCTCAAAGTCTTTTTAGAAACCATCAAGCTTGTTGTACTAGCTTTTGTTTTTTTCAACTTGAGATATTCTCTCCATGATATCATAATATTTTAACATTTTTATGTCTTTCGTAGGTATCATGTCGAACAAACAAACTTTCAGAGAAATCCGTGTCTTTGGAAAGCCCACATCGGAGGATGCTTCCACTAGGATCCAAAAGATAAGGGTGGAAAAGAAGGGCACCAAGGAACCAAAGAAAAGTCCCAAGGATCCAAGTCTTGAGGTGCAACAGCTCCAATAAATTTATGATGTTCCTGCTCCGTTTGATGAAGGTTCGTTGCAAATTCAAAAATTATGGGACATAGCGGAAGTACACAATAACATTGATTCAAAATGGACCATCAAAGTTGACACTGATACGGAAGAGATGACTCTATTGCTTCCAAAGACACTTCCCATTGGAAGATCAGTTTTTAAGCCAATAATAAAGATTAAAGATATCGCAAGAAGTGAGTCCAACGAGGAATGTGTTGAAATGCTTGGGATTGATAACAATAAGAAACATATTGTTTGTATTGTTATGGAAGAGAAGTTCTCTTTGAAAGCTGTTACTCCGCCTGTTGTAGCAGAACAATTAAAACAAATCAAAGAGGAAGGGAAGGTTAGTTACTATCCATAAGTATTTTCTAATTTTCTTTATTTATGTAATTTCTTTTGAATACTATGAGAGATTCAATTTTGTTTTGTGTGTCCAGGATCTTATTTATCACTTGACAAATAAAATTGTGGAGGTTGATGAAATAATCAAGGAAATGGAGGTATCAACTTCCAATAGTGATTCTGAGGAGCATATAGAGGAGGGTTATGAAGAAGATACCGCAACATCACCAATCAAACCAAGAGGTTCTTCAAAGTCAAAAGGAAAGGGATCTTCTCGTGTTGAAGCTGAAAATTTTGGCTCTAATACACAAGGATTAAGAACTCCCATGGGTTCACATGGATTGAGAGAACCTTCTCTTTTAGGCCATCATGGATTGCGTGCACCCCCAAGTGGGCATGGTTTGAGTGCCCCCCCAAGTGGGCATGGTTTGAGTGCACCGCTCCCAAAAAAAAAACCTCTATTGGCTGCAAGTGCATTTCCTCTTGAGTCTTATGAGGATGTTGTCAAGGAGATACCATCTATTGCACAAGGGAAAAAAACGGAGTAAACTGGGATCAAAGGCTCCAAGGAGAGTACAGCCATTGGATATCATTGAAATCCCAACCACTGGTGAGCTGTAAGTACCAAGAGCTGACATTGGAGATGGCACCTTAGATACACAACAAAATAGAGTCCGAGCAAAGGTACAACAAGATAACCTTGTGGATCGACAGACTTTCTTCTTGCACATTGATCATGTTATCAGACCTCCTATTGATCCTAGGACTGGCCTTCGGCCATTTGAGATGTGAAAAATACATCCTTTCCATATTGAGAATTTGAAGTCACGAATGAAGGACAATCCGCATGCACAAGTTGTGAACTACATTGTGCTCGTGGATCCAAAAGATTGTCCAGACAAGGCATCTTTTGATCGTCGGAAAGCAAATGATTATAACTACTTTGTTCTTGGAGGCTCCCATTCAGCAGAGGCCAAAAGGCAGTTGAATATTGAGTTTCCACGCAACTCTCATTACAAGACATGTAATTGTATAGTTTATGTTGGTTTGACTGATTCAGAGGCAAACTTACATGCTTTTGATCACAATAATGACAATGAATATAGGAAGTCCATGTCTTGGATAGAACGGGTTTGTTTCTATCACAATGAGTCTCAATGAGGATCGTTCTTTGATCACTCTAGAGTTTCGCTTGTCTTTGTTGAATGAGACTGGGATTTTTGCAACAATTAAAGATCCCACAACAAGACAAAGCACCCATAGACGCGCACACAGATGCGTTTATTGAACTAAATAAAAAACTTACGGGCACGTCTATTTTTGCATCTGGAGACCCGCGTCTACCAACGCGTCTATATAGCAGACACACGCGTGTATAGACATGCATTCAGATGCTTAAATAGACGCTCTTATAAACGCGTTTATAGATGCAAAAATAGACGCTCGTCGAACAGACAGACGCGTATATAGATGCGTTTATAGACGCACTGATAGACGCGCTTTATAATTTTTTTTTTTAAATTTACAGAATGCTGTGTATGTTGTGTATGCTATATAGTTACAAGAATCCCATTTCCACATTGTGTAATTCAATTCTTACAGCCAACCGCATTTTAATTACAATTCTAAATAAAACATTACAACTCCAAAACGCAATAAAATTGAAAGCTTAAAAAGTGCTTGTATGTACATATAGCACGAAGCTAAGCCACGTCGTGTGGCTTTAAGTACAAAAAATAAGGAAGCTAAGCCACGTCATGTGGCTTCAAGTACAAAAAATAAGAGGAGTGTATATACAAGAGGCATGAAGCCAACAAGCCAGTGGCTTTAAGTACAAAAAAGAGTAGCTAGCACTACTTCTACGACTAATCTATGTTCTCCACGTCCTCGCTCCCTTCTGCGCTCCCTTCTGCACCTCCTTCCTCGTGTTCCGCATCGTCTCGTGCACGGGCCTGTAAACAAGGGACAACATATATCAATGTATGAAAAATCAAATCTTTACTTATAATTTTGGCATTATTTAATTACTTTCAACAAATACCTCGGGGGCCGCTCTAGTAGCCCGGGTATACTGCTCCTCAGTAATCAACCCGTCATCATAGAAGTGCCTCCATGTATCTCCTCTGCGGTGGTGGCAGTGGTAGGCTGTCTCCACAGGAGTAGGGTATCTGCCCACGATCTCAAGCTGCAAGATGACACAATTTGCGGAGGGATTAGTACGAAGAAACAACCTCCTAATAAACTACATAAGCAATATAATTTGAGATCGATACTTACAAATTGGGCCTCCCATGATTCAACACCACCTGCTCCAAAATGCGTGCTTCCATATTCCTCCATCTGGAGTCTTCGTGCCTCCACGTGCTGTAGACTGGGGTCCTCCCTCGCTGACTTCATTGCTTTCTTCCACTCACGCTTGTGAGCGGTGTGGGGTGGGCCCCTTGGTGGTTGACCTCAAGCCTGGCAAGCTCCGCTCTCGGGGGGGTCACTATGTATAAACCCTCTATATCACGTGCATTCAAGGCCTATATTTAAAGTCCCTTATCTATAAAAAATTTCATTAATAAAATGTATCCCTTTTCTATACAAATCTGTAAATTTTTTCCAAAACTATTTTAAATAGTCCCTTATGTATATTTATTTCTGTAAATTTTAGAAATTAAAAAAATCCTTCTGTTGAACTCACGTGATAGGGTTACATATGATGAGTGACCCCCCCGAGGCTCCGCTAGTGCCTACCTCTTAAGCGAAGATCTTTTATTGCCAAGTATCGTAACAATCTTTGACTTGGCCCATTTATCTGTGAACTGGCGATTGGGGGGGTTAGGATACCTAGAGCGAACAGCAGCGAGGGTCTCATTAGCCAACCTCTTTGGCTAGTCTTTGAAGTGGATAAAGCAATCTCTGTAATTATTAGCAATTACAGAGCGCATGAAGGCCATGATGTCCTTCCCCCGCGCATCCATCAAGATGCCTCCTGTCTGAGTGATGTCATAGAATATCGTACCATCACCCAGAGGCACGTCTAAATGATCTGAATCATCATCGTCCCCACCGCCACCCCTCCCAAAGCATTGTGCCATGCATCCCCCACTGCTCTCCCTGCTACTACGCCTGTTATCGTGTCTTGTTGAGCTCGTACGCTGGCCACTCGTAGCTGGAGACTGCACAGGACTACGCTAACCACTCGTAGCTGGAGAACTGAGTCTCGACTGCACAGGAGTACGTCGACGGCTTTGCGAGACAGAAGGACCTCCTGATGGCATGGGGGAAGGGGCATAAGACGGCATGGGGGAAGGGGCATAAGATAGCATGGGAGATGGGCCTGCGCTGTGTAGCTGGTTGGGCTATGCTGACTCTGCTGGGGTGATCTCAGCTGCTGTGGGGTGGTTTGGAGTCTGTAGTGCCGACTCCTGGGGGGGGTTTAAAGTACCCGTCATATACCCATATAACTCCGCAGGACTAGGAGGGTGCCCTAAAAGGTTATATAAGTCCCTCCAAATAGAATCCCGGGGATCAGGTGAGCTGGAAGCCCTTCCTGGCCACATGTTGAACTGGAAAAAAGAAAAAAAATCTATTGCTGATGAGCTGAGAAGAAAGGGGAAGGGAAGAGAGAATCGGGTTACTGTCGGAGCACGTCTATAGACGCGTCTGATTAACGTGTGTATTTTCGCGTATAACAGCGCATCTATAGACGCGACTGTCTGTGACTGCAAACAGGCTAGACACGCGTTTAGACGTGCCTGTAGACGTGGTTTTAGACGCGCTCTGAGACATGCCTATAGACGCACTCCAACAAACGGACTTTTCTAAAAAGTAAAAAAGGACATTGCGCCCAACACACAAACGTGACACTGATACCCAGATCATGCGTTTTTTGGATACGAGAAAGTACAAATCCAAAGAGAGCAAACTTCCAAAAAAGATCAACTGCAAAAAGACTTACCTTGGATAGAGGTATGGAAGGTTCTTCTCCTTTTTCAAAGTTGCTTCTCCTCCTTGTTCGCCCTCCTCTCCTTTAAGCTTGAAGTAAGTGTGGGTGCCTTCCTCTTAAGTGTAAGCTTGGAAGTAAGTGTGGGAGCCTTTCTCTTAAGCGTCGAAACTGTGGATCTGCTAATAAGGAAGCAAGCAAGCCGCACGAAGTATAAGTAATGTGAAGAAAAGCGAAGCGAGCGCACTAAAAGCAGGTTTAAAAGCCGCGTCTATAGGCACGTCTAAAAGCGCATCTATAGGCGCATCTAAATACACAGAGTAGATGCGGTTTTAGACGCGCATTTAGATGCACTTTTAGACACGCACCACAGAACAAAAAAATACGCTTTTAGACGTGCCTGTAGACACGCCACAGAGTTTAAAATTAAACATTTGAAGAAGAGCAAACTTTTTTGGGTTGTTTGTTTGTAGGGTGTCTTCATCTTCAACAAGTAGCTCCAGTGAGGATGAATCCCTCTGTATCCACCATCGCGAAATGTGGTTGGAGCAAAAAATCAAATGTATGTGTGATCGATGTCGAGGAAACATGTATCGTGCACGCAGGATTACACTCAATCACATCTCAAAGTATGGAGAATGGGATGTGACCGTAAACAGGGTAAGAGTTTGTAAGTTAAGGTTGATTAAGATACCTATGGGTGTTCATATGTTTGAGTTATGATCCTGTTTTAATTTGATACAGGATGCAGTGCCACACCCACATATGTTGCCCTATGCTCACCGTGAGGAGGTGAAGCGTCGGCGATATGAGGTGGGATCTTCAGGAGGGACCGTTACAGATGCATGGAGTGATGGTGATAGTAGCCCTCCGCCATTACCTCATGAAGCCGTGGAGGAGGAGGTGTTTGATGATATGGTGCGGGATTTATATGTCCATCAAGGGAGGGATGATAGCATGGAGCAGGATGATCTTTTTACAGCAGCATTGACTCCACTGTTTGAGGGGTGCACATTCTCTGTTCTACGTGCCTCCCTTGAGTTACTAAACTTGCAAACCATCTATGGATGGAGCAATGCAAGTTTGAATGCATTACTCAAGTAAGCTTTAAAGTCTATTTTGCAAACATGGTGAATTATGCTAGTGGGTCAATTACTCGAATGCTTTTCCTCATTTATGGTCTTCACGTGCAGGCTATTGTGTAAAATGCTTCCAAGGGAGAATAAATTACCGACCTCAAGAGATATGGCAAGGCAACATGTGACCTCTCTTGGAGGATTAGATTACAAGCGCATCCATGCATGTGTCAACGATTGCGTTTTGTTTTGTGGACTACATAAGGATGCAAGAGAGTGTCCTACTTGTGGAGAGGCAAGATATAGAGTAGATCTCAAAACTTTGGACATGCCTCATAAGGTTCTGCGACATTTTTCCATAATCCCTCGCATCCAACATATGTTCAAGTGCAAATCTATTGAAGAGCTCATGTCATGGCATTCCTCCCATCGATCAACCGATGGCAGGTGGAGAACTCCCGCGGACTCTCCTGCGTGGAAGCATATTGAAGACACATGGCCAAGCTTCAAGGAAGAACCTAGGAGCTTGAGACTTGGATTGGGTATGGACGGTGTGAACCCATTTGGTCTCAAAAGCACGTCTTACAGTGTATGGCCAGTGATATTGGTGAATTATAATCTTCCACCCTCTATGGCTATTAAGAAAGGACATGTTATGTTGTCCCTTCTAATTCCATGGAAACATAAAGTCAAAAACCATGATGTTTATTTGGAGCCTTTGATTGACGAGCTAGAGATATTTTGGAGAGGTATCAAGGTGCATGATGTGAGCAGGCCCCCTCGTCACGAGACTTCAACTGCAAAGCAGTCTTGATATGGATGATGCATGACTTCCCAGGCTATGGTGAGTGTTCAGGTAAGCATTGCACTTCTAATTATGAATAGGCAAAGGATGTGGCACCCTAAACCCACCTTCAGCTCTTAATTGCATCTATTGTTCAGGTCTCACTACATCGGGTTACCATGCATGTCCTATTTGTGGTCCTTCGCTAGTTGCCTCATGGGTAGACGCATTGAATAAGGTCATCTATGAGAATCACCATCGATTTCTCCTACCTGATCATCCTAGATATGTTGCCCCTTGGAATGAAGTCCTCCCACAATCACTCACCGTGGGAGATTGGATGAGAATTTGGGACGGGGTTCCACGACTCCTCCACCACTTGGCATGAGCCGGTAAAGGTTTGTAACTATTGTGTGCTATATTGGCTGGAAATAAAGATTGCCCACTAACACTTTATTTTGTTTAGATACTCTATCTTTTATCGTTTACCATATTGGTCCCACCTCAAGATCAATCACCTGCTTGATCCCATGCATATCTTCAAGAATGTGGCATCTACCATTTGGGAGCATTTGAATGGGACACGAGATGCCGCAGGCATAAGGGATGATCTACGTACCACAGGGAGGATGCGTGAAGCTTGGCCACAAGAGAGACCAAATGGGCATGTTTTTTTACCTCGTGCACCATGGATGTTATCAAAGCTAGAGATGGCGACGGTGAAGCACGCTATTACTACAATTCGTACTCCCACTGGATGCATGAGGTGTTTGAAGGGAGCCTTCATAAAGAGCAAGAAAAGAGGTGTAGAGCAATTATATGGCTTGAAATCTCATGATTGGCACAAGATGCTCCAAGTAAGTATTTTATGTGCATAATATCTTTTTCCTTTCAAATTTGTGAGTGAATAATTATAAGCAAGTAATCAACCACCTCCTCATGGGTTCAGTTCATACTACCTACTAGCATTTCACGTAGTGCATCAAAGGACGTGAACGATTGTATTTACAAGATGGGCGAGCTTGCGAGGTACTTTACATGATACAAAATATGATGCATATCAATGCTCCATGCAAGTTTGAATGCATATTGCTAATATGCTGTACTTTTTCATTTCTAGGTATGTGAGCTCAAAGGAAATAGATCCCACCACGCTTGAGAATGCTCGAGTTATGTCAGTGGAGGTGGTTTGTTTAGTGGAGGAGGCATTTCCACGTTCTATTCTCACAAGCCAACTACATCTTATAGTGCATTTGGTGGATGAGATTGCTATATGCGGTACTATACATGTATGATGGTTGTTCTTCCTCGAGCGCTTCATGAAGACCTTGAAGGGCTTCATGAGACAAAATGCAAGACCCGAAGGTAGCATGGCCGAGGGTTGGTTGGTACAAGAGTCACTTGTATATATTTCTGAGTTTCTTGTTGATGTGGATAGCTCTCTCCCATGACTATGGAGAGATGATGAAGACCTAAGGATGACCTCTATTGTGCCTCAAGGGAAAGGACGCAACAAAGTAATAGACACGGAGTTGCATAATAGTATCAACCTCTTTTGCGTGCTTAATAGTGATGTGATGAAAAGATGGGTGACAAGATATGAGGATGCAAAGGCAAGAAGACAAGAAGAAAGGGCCCTCTTTCGTACACACCACGGATATCGTGTGCCATACCCTCAGTATCTAAGAGCACTTCCAAAGGATATTCATGTGGATTGGCTACTTGATGAAATGGAGAAAGCAGAGAAAGACGAGGGGATGCATATCACAATGGAAGAATGGGAGTATGCTAGGGGATGCATGAGCAAGGTCGGTATATAGAATGTTATGCATAAGTTAGGAGCTTTCAATAATTTAGATTGCTTATTTAATTGATTTTTTCTTGGTGTAGTGCACTATGTTCAATGCTATATGGTGTGAGGGCAAGCATTTTCCAACACAACGGATTGATGATAAGAGAAACACACAAGATTGCGGCGTCATTGCTAGCTTTGAGGGAGCCAATGGAGCCATGGATGAAGTAGTGTTAATGAGTTAAGGTTGACTGAGATACCTATGGGTGTTCATGTGTTTGTGTTATGATCCCGTTTTAATTTGATACAGGATGTAGTGCCACACCCGCATATGTTGCCCTATGCTCATCGTGAGGAGGCGAAGCATCGGCGATATGAGGTGGGATCTTCAGGAGGGATCGTTACGAATGCATGGAGTGATGGTGATAGTAGCCCTCCGCCATTACCTCATGAGGCCGTGGAGGAGGAGGTGTTTGATGATATGGTGCAGGATTTATATGTCCATCAATCCTCAGGTAGGGATGATAGCATGGAGCAGGACGATCTTTTTACTATAGCATCGACTCCACTGTTTGAGGGGTGCACATTCTTTGTTCTACGTGCCTCCCTTGAGTTACTAAACTTGCATGGAGCAATGCAAGTTTGAATGCATTACTCAAGTAATCTTGAAAGTCTATTTTGCAAACATGGTGAATTATGCTAGTGGGTCAATAACTCAAATGCTTTTTCTCATTTATGGTCTTCACGTGCAGGCTATTGTGTAAAATGCTTCCAAGGGAAAATAAATTACTGACATCAAGAGATATGGCAAGGCAACATGTGACCTCTTGGAGAATTAGATTACAAGCACATCCATGCATGCATCAACGATTGCGTTCTATTTTGTGGACCACATAAGGATGCAAGAGAGTGTCCTACTTGTGGAGAGGCAAGATATAGAGCAAATCTCAAAACTTTGGATGTGCCTCGTAAGGTTCTGCGACATTTTCCCATAATCCCTCGCATCCAATATATGCTCAAGTGTAAATCCATTGCAGAGCTCATGTCATGGCATTCCTCCCATCAATCAACTGATGGCAAGTGAAGAACTCTCGCAGACACTCCTACATGGAAGCATATTGAAGACACATGGCCAAGCTTCAAGGAAGAACCTAGGAGCTTGAGACTTGGATTGGGTATGGATGGTGTGAACCCATTTGGTCTCAAAAGCACCTCTTACAGTGTATGGCCAGTGATATTGGTGAATTATTTATCTTTCACCCTCTATGGTGATTAAGAAAGAACATGTTATGTTATCCCTTCTAATTCCAGGGAAACATAAAGTAAAAAATCATGATGTTTATTTGAAGCCTTTGATTGACGAGCTAGAGATACTTTGGAGAGGTATTGAAGTGCATGATGTGAGCAAGCCTCCCTCATCACGAGACTTCAACTGCAAAGCTAGTTGCCTCATGGGCAAACACATTGAATGAGGTCATCTATGAGAACCACCATTGATTTCTCCCACCTGATCATCCTAGATATGTTGCCCCTTCGAATGAAGTCCCCCAACAATCACTCACTGCAGGAGATTGGATGAGAATTTGGGACGGTTCCACGACGACTCCACCACTTGGCATGAGCCGGTAAGGGTTTGTAACTATTGTGTGCTATATTGGCTGGAAATAAAGATTGCCCGCTAACACCAGCTTTTGTTTAGATACTCCATCTTTTTTTGTTTACCATATTGGTCCCACATCAAGATCAATCACCTACTTGATCCCATGCATATCTTCAATAATGTGGCGTCTACCATCTGGGAACATTTGAATGGGACACGAGATTTCGCAGGCATAAGGGAGGATCTACGTACCATAGGGAGGATGCATGAAGCTTGGCCACAAGAGAGGCCAAATGGGCGTGTTTTTTTACCTCGTGCACCGTGGCGGTTATCAAAGCTAGAGATGGTGGTGGTGAAGCATGCTATCACTACAATTCGTACTCCCACTGGATGCATGAGGTGTTTGAAGGGCGCCTTCACAAAGAGTAAGAAAAGAGTTGTAGAGTAATTATATGGCTTGAAATATCATGATTGGCACAAGATGCTCCAAGTAAGCATTTTATGTGCATAAGATCTTTTTCCTTCCAAATTTGTGAGTGAATTAGAATCAACTAATCAACCATTCCTCGTGTGTTCGGTTCATACTACCTATTAGCATTTCTCACAGTGCATCGAAGGACGTGAAGGATTGTATTTACAAGATGGGCGAGCTTGTGAGGTGCTTTACAAGATACCAAATGTGAATATTGTATTTACAAGATGGGCGAGCTTGTAAGATACTTTATAGGATGCAAGGTGTTCATATTGCTAATATTGCATACTTTTTCCTTTCTAGGTATGTGAGCTCAAAGGAAATAGATCCCACCACACTGGAGAATGCTCGATTTATGTCAGTGGAGGTGGTTTGTTTAGTGGAGGAGACATTTCCATGTTCTATTCTCACAAGCCAACTACATCTCATAGTGCATTTGGTGGATGAGATTGCTATATGTGATACTGTACATGCACAATGGTTGTTCTTCCTCGAGCGCTTCATGAAGACCTTGAAGGGTTTCGTGAGACAAAATGCAAGACCCGAACGTAGCATGGCCGAGGGTTGGTTGGTACAAGAGTCACTTGTATATATTTCTGAGTTTCTTATTGATGTGGATAGCTCTCTCCCACGACTATGGAGAGATGATGAAGACCTAGGGATGACCTCTATTGTGCCTCAAGGAAAAGGATGCAGCAAAGTAATAGACACGGAGTTGCTTAATAATATCAACCTCTATTGCATGCTTAATAGTGATGTGATGAAAAGATGGGTGACAAGATACTAGGATGCAAAGGCAAAGACAAGGAGAAAGGGCCCTCTTTCGTACACACCATGGATCTCATGTGCCATACCCTTAGCATCTAAGAGCACTTGCAAAGGATATTCATGTGGATTGGCTACTTGACGAAATGGAGAGAGTAGAGAGAGACGAGGGGATGCATATCATAATGGAAGAATGGGAGTATGCTAGGGGATGCATGAGCAAGGTCGGTATATAGAATGTTATGCATAAGTTAGGAGCTTTCAACAATTTAGATTGCTTATTTAATTGATTTTGTCTTGGTGTAGTGTACTATGTTCAATGCTATACGGTGTGAGGGAAAGCATTTTCGAACACAACGGATTGATGATAAGAGAAACACACAAGATTGCGGCGTCATTGCTAGCTTTGAGGGAGCCAATGGAGCCATGGATGATTATTGTGGCATAATCCAAGATATTATTAAGCTTGAATTTCGATGCTTCTTTGTGTATTTTTTGGATGTAAAGTGGTTTAAGGATGTGGTGGAAAGAGGCCCTAATGCAACAATCAAACACCATGCAAGTGGCTTTGTAACTATTGACTCCACAACGTTTTGGCAAAGTAAGAAAGACACACTAGTTCTACCTCAACAATGTGAACAGGTATTGTACACACATATAAAAATACTCACTTTTAAATATTTGATACCTTCGATGCAAGGAAAATAACATGATTGTATTTGTGTTTGAATTAGGTTGTCTATCAAAACCAATGGTGGGTAATAATAGGTGGTGGCATGTCATACCTATTACGCCACGTTCCAAAGTAATGTATAGTATATTTACTAATATGGAGCGTATGGAGGATGATCATGGCCATGGAGGTGATGATGACCGTGATACGAGAGAGGAGGATGATCATGAGATAGGAGATACAAATATTGAGGCCATTACCTGTGAGGACGAGCCTACCATTGGTGATGATGATTTTGTGAGCACATGAGTAGCACAAGTAGTAGTGGGTTGAATGTAATTGTAGATCTCAACATTGGTTTGGATTTTGAAGTAGATAGTTTGGCAAGGGTTGATCTCATTGAGGATGAGATTGAACCATTGCCCATTATTGATATTGGCAAAACTATTTTACATATTGTCTCATTCTCCTCACCTCACTTAATTTTTGTATATGTGGGTTTGCCAAAAAGCATTGATATTCCTGTTTCAAAAGTCACAAAGAAATACTTAGGGCCTGTTTCCACGACGATGAGGTGTGATGCAAAGTTCAGTAGGAGGGTGGCAAGACTGGCATCTATCATTAACGCCACCCGAGAGAAGATTGGCAGAGGTGATTGCCGAAAGAAAATGACAGGAGAGTTGAGGCAGATGCGACTAGTAGAGATGCTAAGGTTCACGATTGGTTGGCCATCGCTAGTAACAAAATGGTGCACCTAGGTGACTGAATTGATCCAAGCAAATTTGATGGACTCCAACTCGCACCTAAGAGCTATAATGGCCGCCGCACCTTGGGTCATCAAGGTTCATGAGAACCAAACAACTGCGAGCACCCACACCCAGATGCTCACATTTGGGCTGCGGGGAAACATGCCCTTATAGCTTCTTGCCTCATCCCTGAGTTCACCTTTTGAATGAGCTAGGTTTTTATATGCTCCTATTGAAATTTGCTTCCAAGTTAATATCTTTTGCACTACCCTTCCCATCCCTTACCAAACTTTTCGCATTTGTCAAAAACTATTTATTTAAAATTTTGTGTCCTTCATAACAACAATTAGAATAGACGTTATTAAAATTATTAGGTGTACGCTTTTTAAATCTACACCATGGTGATGATTACATGGAATCCATTATGAAAGAGTGCCATTCCACGTTTAAAGTGGAAGCTCATTGACTTCAAGCATATGTTATTGGGGTGCACATAATCAACCCTATAATCAAACATTTTATTATGCATCCCTTAACTGCCTTCGAAGCTCTTGTCAAGGATAAATCGTAGATACTTTTGGCATGGTTTCAAAAGGAATTTGACACCGAATAAATCTCAAAGATGAATAAAAAATAGAACACAAGCATGGTCAATATCAAGGTACAAATGCCATTCTCCAATTACCATGAGTCCAAAGTACATCATATATTAAAGTTTTGATTATCAGTCACATGAAAATGATCACAAAATTTGCAAGACTTCCTAGAACTTGTCAACACAAGGCATGAATATGTATGTATTCATGATAAATGCTCTACCAATATTGATATCACTCCACAATATATTCATCTTGTTGCAATATTATGCATTGCATTATTGCAATTTTGATTTTAAAGTCTAAAAGTAAGGGAGAAGAAAGGAATACCATGATAACATTCATGATTTCACTAGTTAGTAAAAGCACAAGTAGCTAACTTTGTATAAAAGACCTATATTTCACTAGTTAGTAAAAGCACACTTAGCTTACTTTGTATCAAAGATCTAAAGTGATGCCACGCGAGGGTATATTAGAAAGTGGTATAAACCATACGATTTATCGTCAAGCTAAAACATGTATCGGACAAGAGAGTTTTGAACCTACATGCAAAACACAACTTCTACAATTACTGAGTGAATGAAAGTATATAGAATATATCATATTTTTTTTTGTTAGCATTGCCCCGCTAGGGGCATGCTATAGCAACGATAAAGATTTGAGTCTAAAGAGGAGAGAGGCCATGTGATTTCCTTTTTCGTTGAGGAGGCATTAGGTCTCGACAAAATTTCAATCCTCCTCTTGGGACTCTCCCGCCTCCCTCCCTCCCTCCCTTGGTCTTCATCCTCGGTCGTAACAATCTTTGAGGTAGCAAGAATCTCACGTTGACCTAGCATCCAACTTATTTCACATAGCTCGGGAATAGATGTGCTAAAGCAATGCAGCATGATGTCCAGGAAATTTGGTGATATACGTTTTGTGTTATGTTGATGAACTTTGTTTTGCATGTTAGAAGCTCCCCCAATCTTGCTTTTGCCGAGACGTGAACGCCAGTCGAAGACAAAAGACCCATGAGGTTCATATGCAATCGACTTCTTTTGGTTTTCCTGTCGTCGTTAGTGTTAGTCATGGCAAACCTTTGAAGGAAGGGCAAGCGATCAACAAACAGCTAAGAAGTCATTGCGTAAAGCCTTTCAGGCTGCAACAGAAGAGGTGTACACCGAAGGTAGGTTTTGTAGTTTATGCGCACAATCAGCTATCCTTTTTCGCAAACAAGACATAATCCAATCTCAGGAGTGATCGTTAGCGCCTTCGATTTGACATTCTAAAATCTTTTGTAGGTTTTACTTTTCTAACAGTAGACTCTCTACCTATCTAATCTTCTCTTTAGCATTGTTGATCAGGCCGCCACTGTGACTCACCATATAACAGTTTTCCCTTTTGACCACTCTTGAATATAAATTATTTGCATGCTTGGACACTTAGTCAGTTGTGTGAACTTTTTGATTTTGCACAGAGGTTCTGACACGCGGTAAGGAGAAGAGATGACATTTGCATGCAATTAGTATTTGTCTTTTCGAGGTCCCCTGTTGCTATTTCTAGCACTGCCAAAGCTCCAAAGGAAAGAAAACTGTTGAAGAACTCTTCTATCAACAAGATAGCGAGAAAGGCATTACGTAAAGCATTCCAGGCAGCGGCAAAAGAAGCAGACGCAGTAGATGGTTGACGTTATTTTGCAAGCAAACATATTTAGAAGGTCTTGGATGTATGTCTACGGGAGTTCGCCTATGGACCAAGGGCATTGAAGATTTTTTTGGCAGCCTTCTACTTTACAAACGGAAGGCTCTACTTTTATTGTTGCATGTATGGTATTTGCACAAGGCTCCCTGTCCGTTTCAATAACATTTGTGATTGCCTCCTGCCTTAACGCTTGTAAACGGCATCGGCTCAATATTCTAAACTTCTCTTGTCATAACTTTGTTCTTTTTCTGATCTCTTCCAGCATACAATGCTGCAGTGTTTTGTTTTGAGTGAATTTTATCCACTTGAGGCTATGTGTGTGGTTGAGCTTTGGTTGTGTTCGGCTTTTGAGGCAAGCATGCATTGGAGAGGGATGTTGATGAGTTTGAGCCTTCAAGATAAGGTTCAAACTGCATCTCTATAGATTCAAATCATTCTGCTTTTCTAGTTCATTTAGCTGGCGATGGAATAGCTCCTTTTGAGTTATACTTGGCCATGTCTTTAGCTCTGAGGTTTTTGGCTGAAGTTTTTGTTGTGCTTAGTTTTGCCGCTTGTATTGGAGACATTTTAACAGCTCATGGATGTGTTGCGCAGCCCTTGGCTATTGAAAAGAATGCCAAAAATCTTGGTTGAAGAAGGTTCGGGTTGGGGGAAGCTTGGTAAATATTTGCCCGCTCCACCCTCTTGTATTTTCTGCTGCTGATGTTGGCATAAGCATTTGGAAGGGAGAAACTTCTTTGGTATGAGATCGAGCGTGCGCTGGGGGAGGGGGATTACTCGAGACTATTACGTCGCACCTCAGTTGCCTGCATCCGAACATATTGATCGTGGCTTTTGATTCTTGTATCATAATACATGCCTTTGCAATTTATGTCATCAAGTCTCTTCAAAAGAGGCAGTGCTCTTGTGACACCGTGCCTCTTATGTTCAAACCTATAGAGCCTCTTGGGTGCTACCCATGGGGATTGGGTGGTACGCCTTTTTCCCACAATATACATTGTATCATTAAACACCCAAATCAACATTGCTTATCCTTAATTCTAGGACCTTCCATATTCGAGTGTTATAGTCTACCCACCTCTAAACCCTTTCCCTCAAACACCTACAGTGCTTTACGCTTTCTAGCTTGGCATCTCTTTATCTTTTCTTGCTAGACATTCAAATTTGTAGCTAAAGGACTTCTAAAGTAGCCAAGAAAATACTACACTGACATCAATGACCCTCTTGATGACTCCCTTTGCGCCATTTTATTTTGAGTTTCTTCTCTCCATACTCCTTTGCAATCAGATGTCCTCTCAACCCTCTTCTTGACTCTCGACACGTTTTTCAATCCCTCACTTTCAAACTTGTGGCTACTAGATGTTTTTGTATGAATGCATGTATGTACATATGTATTTGGATATCCCCTCAACTAGATGTTTTAGAAATTGGATGTGACCTCATCCCTCCCCTTGACATGTTTTTCCAATCCCTCACTTTTAAAACTTGTGCCAACTTGCTAGATGTTTTTGTATAAATGCATGTATGTACATATGTATTCATGTACATATCTATGTATGTATGTATTCTGTGATGTTATTCGTTAGACCGGCCCAACCTAGTAACACTAGTAGCTCCAACTAGTAATAGGAGTCATACCACTCTGAGTCAGAAGACTCCTCTGACAGGGTCATTATGATTGTGCCATTAGCTTGGCTAGGCAATTATAGATAGTTACGCCTCAAGGCAACTATGTCAAACAATTCAAACATCCTCATGCCTTCCTCACTTTAATGCCCAATGGCATCCCATGTCTTGGATGACCATAGGAAAGGATTTAAAGGGCGTCATGAGAAGTTCTTGCTCACCTGATCTAGGAATTTAGTTGGAGACTTCGTTGGGAGATTGGGCATAGTATTCCTTCCACAAACTCTAGCAATTCTTTTGTTTCCAACTATCATTTTTTTCTGTTCATTTTTGTTCATTTTTGCTCAGTGGTGATCTTTGCCATACCAATATGATTTTTCTTCATTAATCATATGCTTATGTTATTCCGGCTCGATGTTACGTCATGATTCGATCTTCTTACTGTGTTTCGATGCAGGACACGTGTCCTTACACGAATGTTGTTCAACCCATTCTGTTGACGTAGCATTCATCCCATTAACATTTTGGCAACCATGATCTGCTAAGACCCCGTTGCCTTTGAGGTTTATGTTGACACGTGAAGAGTGCTATCACGGTAGTGAGCTCCATCGGTGCATCGAGTCAATCAGTTTTTTGGATTTCAAAGAGGCAAGCAACAACAATCTTTTGGAGGAGAGGGTACTGAGGGTTCCCCTCACACTTTTCCTCATGTTCTTGAAGGAGGTGTGAATGAGATTCCAAGCCCACCGCCGTATCATCCCCCCATTGTTTTTCATCGCTTTGCTCCTCGAGCTCCTACACACCCCTGCTCTACAATGATGGTTAAATACCAAAGATTCTTGGGCCATGATTATGACGATGCAAGCACCCACATGATGTTGTTTGGGAGTGCCTAGTAGGCCAATATCGCACCAACATAGTGGATAGATGCACTAAAGATTGCCACTTTCTTGCCCACTCTCAAAAGCAAAGCAGCCAGTTGGGTTGCTCGTTACGGCTAGGCCACTTGTTAGTGTTTCACACACTCTTAGAAGCTTTCCTACTTTGGTACCCATGACAAAAAGACCACAGCCCATGTCCTTGGCAAGCTGGGACGTATGGACCAGAAAGATATATCATTATACGAGTATGTAGCCATAGTCAGCTCCCTCTGGAAATAGGCTCCCTATTGCTAATCGTCCCCCAGTCAAAGTCCTGAGCTCTTGCTTTGTTCATGGACTTAACAGGAAACTGTGTCAACTTGTGGCTTCAACAGACATCACACAACTCACATCTGAAAACATCTTCGATACTTCCTGCAGAGTAAAGCAAATGCTGATTCATCGCACACCATGGAAAAATCTAGCAAACACATTTCCAACGAGTCCTCGAATTTTGAGTCAGTGTCCAATGAGTTAGACGACCACGTCGAGCATCACCGCGGCGACAAGTGAGCCTCCACAAAGATTGACACACTTTATCTAGAGCCTAGCAATGGTTAGCGTGCATTTCTTTCAAGATGGTACTAGTGTCTCGTCGAGCCTACAACCAATAGTCTGGTGCGTCAAATGCCACAACAACATGCATGGCACAGAGGAATGCCGTATTAGCCACCCTTGGTGCTCTATCTACCACACCACCACTCATATAATAGATGCATCTAGATGTAATGCGCGCAAGCCGCTACTACTGAACGGGTGCCCTGGTTTAGACCCTAGTTGTCACCCCAAGTGTGATTGTTTTAGCCCTTAGCCCAGCTCCCCCGATGGATAGCCATCCCTATCGCCCTCGACAACGGGCTATGAATATTTCCCCCCCTCTTCAAATTATGTGCATTTAATGCTACGTTCCTAGTCACCGTAACACCGAGGAAGAGTTGTTTAAATGTCAAGAAGGAGCAACTTCGTATGCAAGCAACCATGACACCTCCAACATCCCTGCAAATAAATGCGTTACACATTGAAGCTCTTATTGAGCCATAGGATCAAAGTGCAGATGATGCTACTGACATCAATGTTGTGAGGGCGATGAATATCTTGCCAGGTCCTACATTGCCAGAAGGGCGTTTTGTCTAAAAACAAAAATCGCCTTACGATTGGCAAGTTCAAGAGGATGTTCAAGCCACAACATCACAGTTAATCAAAGAACCCCATCCCCCCACTGGCCCATTTCTGGCTATTCTTACAAATGATGCAAAGAAACTACTTGAAATCAACAGGCCCTCCCTAGGGCTAGGTTGAGCATTCCATAGTCGGTGATGGTAAGTCCCGGTGCGCAAGGAGTTCCATAGTTAGTGATGGTAAATTTCGGTCCACAATGTGGTCCGCCAGTTACTGATGGTGAATCCCAGTGTGCACAGTGTTCCACAGCCTATGGTGGTAAACCCTAGTGCGAAAGAGGTGACGCCATTCGATGCTAGAAGTATTTGGGATGCATTGAAGGATCTCAACATTAGCATGTTAGTTGAGAAAAGATTGCATCTTGTGGGCCCTACGTTTCACCCGCAAACATGCAAAGAAATTCTCACTTCATGCGAGCTGACTACATCAATCCCAAGGGTTGATCCCCTGGATCGGGAAGTTCCCATAGTTTGTGATGCAGTTCATCTAGTACCATCGCTCATGGATAGGCTTTGCATCATCTTTAAGAACAATTTGGTGCTGGTAGAGCTGAGGCTAGATCTCGTCCTATCTGTGTAGCTCCATGCATAGACATTGATATAGGAGCTCGGAAGGTCTTTGAGGTGTGACAAAAATGTCGGGGCTAGCTAAGAGCTCATGCAAATGATCTTGGGTTCAGATTCAGTGCCAAGGTTGAGATCCATGAGGGCATCCTCCTTGACATCCTTCGAGTGCTAGAGCTCACATTGAAAATATTCCTGGGAGGTAGCAAGCTAAGGGTGTCCACTTCCGGACCACTTTCGGGTGAGTGTGACACCCGCTCGAGTGAAAATACAAAGGTTTTGCTTCGGTCTCCTATACCTCGATCGAGGTATAAGCTCCAATGAAAATCACACACGAGCACAACCGACCCTAGCCCATACCTCGATCGAGGTAAGTAACTCTTTTGCCGAACCGAGCCTGTACCTCGATCGAGGTTTGCTGGCAGGCCAGCTACACATGCCACATCTACCTCGTCGATGTATTGTGGCCATCCAGCTCAACCTCGATCGAGGTCACGTGGCATGTCCAGCAAACCTCGATCGAGGTATGTGCCATCCGAAAGGGCAGCCAACAAGGCGGATGACATACCTCGATCGAGGTATTGTGGACACATGACTTGGCATCCCGTTTCCGCCACGATACCACGATCGAGGTATCGTGGCATGTCAAAACCTCCATCGACGTGGACGTACCGAGATGTATGGGCATGTCACAATACCTCGATCGAGGTATCGTGGCATGGCCATACCTCTTCCGAGGTATATGTGCCGGGATGTATGGGCATGGAAAGAATACCTCGATCGAGGTATCGTGGCATGCCAATACCTCGATCGAGGTATATATACCGTGATGTATGCGCATGGAAAGAATACCTCGATCGAGGTAGGTAAACCCTAATTTTTATTATAAAAGGAGAGCGGCCCCCCTCATTCCGCATACCTCGATCGAGCTCTGCCTCATTCTACGATTTCGGATTTGCCGGACTTCGACGGAAGAGGGCGAGCGACGGAGAGCGACGAACGGAGTTCGACGGAGATGGACGGAGCAGGAGCGGGAGAGTCCAGGTTGGCATTTTCTTTTGTGTAGCATTTTCTTTTATGCAGAATTTGATTTAATTTTAGTTTAAAAGAAAAATTATAAAATGCATTTTAATGTTTTTGTGAAATTTTAATGTTTTTCTGAAATTTAAGAATTACGGGATTTTTTATTTAAAATGTGAAAATTAAATTTTTTTTTTTAAATAGAGCTTTTTTCAGTAAATAAAAAAACGTTGATATTATTAGTTATAAAATATTTATAAATTTGAAATGTAGTTGAAATTTTTTTTTAATTTTTAAATAACGACATTTATAATTTAAAATGTGAGAATTTTAATTATAAAAAACGTAATTTAAAATTTTAGTTTTAAAGAAAAATTACAAAATGCATTATAAATTTAGTTTTTCTTAAATTTATAAATTACGAGATTTTTTATTTAAAATGTGAAAATTATTTAATTTTTTTTTAAATAGAGCTTTTTTTAGTAAATAAAAAAACGTTGATTGCAGTTAATTATAAAATATTTATAAATTTGAAATGTAGTTGTAAAATTTTTTTTCAATTATTAAATTACGACATTTATAATTTAAAATGTGAAAATTTTAATTTTAAAAAACGTAATTTAAAATTTTAGTTCATAAGAAAAATTATAAAATGCATTATAAATTTAGTTTTTCTTAAATTTATAAATTACGAGATTTTTTATTTAAAATGTGAAAATTAATTATTTTTTTTAAATAGAGCCTTTTTTAGTAAATAAAAAAAGTTCATATTAATAATTATAAAATATTTATAAATTTCAAATGCATTTGTAAATTTTATTTTTTAATTTTTAAATTACGACATTTATAATTTAAAATGTGAAATTCTAAATTTAAAAATCGTTTAATGAGGCTGTTTTTTATCAAAAATGTGAAAATGTTAAATATTTCTGTTTTTTTTATGAGGTAGAATTTAAAAGAGAAATAATAAAAAATTTTAGGTTAAAAGAGAAATAATAAAAATTTTCTAAATTTGAAATGCAATATAATGTTTTTTTGAAATTTATGAATTATGACATTTTTTATTTAAAATGTGAAAATGAAATTGTATTTTCAAAATAGAGCTTTTTTATATGAAATTGTATTTTAAAAAAACGTTCATATTAATAATTATAAAATATTACAATTTTGAAATGCATTTGTAAATTTTTTTAAAATTTTTGAATTAGGAGTTCTATATTTCTGTTTTTTTAATGTAGCATTTTCTTTTTGGTAGAATTTAATTAAATTTTAGTTTACAAGGAAAATTATAAAAAATTTCAAAATTTATAATGCATTTTAATGTTTTTTTGAAATTTGTAAATTATGACATTTTTTATTTAAAATGTGAAATGAGATTTTTTTTTGTTAAATAGAGCTCTTTCTATTAAATAAAAAACGTTCATAGGAATAATTTTTAAGTATTTATAAATTTGAAATGCATTTGTAAATTATTAATTTTTTTTGAATTACGACATTTAAAATTTAAAATGTGAAAATTTTAAATTTAAAAAACGTTTAATGAGGCACAAGACTCGCTCGACTTATCAAATTAATAAGACATTTTGTATAAGACTCGCTCGACTTATCGAATTAATACACAAGCAAGTTCTTTAGAAGGAAACTAGGTTTAAGCTTGGGTAATCATCCCTAATATATTGGGAAATTACTAATGATAAATCATCCTTTAACTATTTGGCAATTAGTAAGGATCGATTCTACTAGGAAATAAGTTGAAGGCATATGTCCCCTATTAGTCAATAGATTGATTAGACTAAGCATGCATGATAAGGCTATAGCTTGGAAATGCCTAGATAGTGGCTTAGTCCAAATCTTCAATATCCCTTAAGAAGACACGAAAAACGTGGCTTAGACCTAAAGAAGACATGGAGTTGCAAATGTCTAATTCTTCTAAGTTATGCATAGACTCTAGCATAACTGAAAAAAGAATATTACAAGATTGAGAATATTTGGATGGGTCTTCAAGAACTCGAATATTACGGTCTGTGCCTATAAACTGTTTGAGATTCTTATGCTATCACTATGGCATGCTTTAGATCTAGCACTTTGATCATGTTTGTTGTCTAGTTCCATAATTCATCTACTTCTCTTATATGTATAAGAAGAAAGAAATACGCCATAGAGAAACTGAAAGTTTAACTAGAATACCTAACATTCATTGCACATGGGACTCTAGTGGATCTATACGCATTCCACATTCATGCTAATATATGCAAGTGTTTTGATCAACTATAGACCTAAGTTGAAATAGAGCCTGTTAATGACTGAATCTCTCCTAATCATCTCTTAATGATCATAGATAAGAGACTTAAGAGAGAGAGAACTCCATAACCTTCAGGAGTCGACATTTGAAGCATCCGATTCCATGTTGTTTGCTACATGGCAGCTCGCCATGTGGCACACATACATCCCTTTTTGCACCGTAGGGAAACCTATGACTAATGTTAACAACATTTATCTTGTCTTTTACAAACGACTAAGATGTTTTCCCAAAAAGACTTTGTATCAATAATCACGTGAACCACCTCATAACCAAAATAGTGCGGATGCTACATATCTCCTTTCCCTCGTTGAAACTATGTCACACATGGAATGTCAACCACATGCTCAAGGAATTATATGCTAGTTTCATTGCAAGCAAGGGTGGTCTCTTTCTTGCTAGTCCAACCATAGGCAACGGTGACGCTTATTACTTGAGCTCAACCAAAATTAACATTAGTTATCGTATGCAACCCTTCCCATTGCATAGGGACATCCCATGTGGAAAAGTTTCATATTGGATAAAAAGTGAAAAAAGGGAAACATATAAGGAGAAAATACTTGAGACATCCAAGTTTTAAAATGCAACGACTAGAGTGAAAAAATTCTAATCAAAATTAAGAATTATTAATAATATTGATTAATATTGAGCCACACATTTGGCCCATCTACCGGTCGGTAGGTGCATAGGATCTACCTCATCAAGGAGTATGTACAAATAGTTTTCATTGCGTAAATAGATTATAAGTCATATTGAATAGAATATTATTTTCATTACCCAAATAGAATATTAATTTCCATGTGTTTTTTTTGTGCATGCGCCAGCCAGCGCACAGGTTCTAGCACCACTATTCGTATGCAGATAGAGATGCTGAGAGCTGAGATGAGGGCACTGCAGGATGCTAGGGCACCCCCTCACTTGGTTGCGAGCCTGGATTCAGTTATTGAGGCTCTGAGTCGATTGGAGACAGTTGAGGATGTTGTGGATAGCTTTCAGGCACAGGCCGAGGCGGAGATCACTGGTGGTGGCTTGGATTGGAGAGCGATTCGACAGTTGTTTGAGCGGGAGTCACATCACAGGGAGGCCTTGGATGACATGTTTTGGGATGGTCACACCGAGGGCCAGCGACCACGATCAGGGCTCCCCTTGCATATTTTACGGTGTAGGCACCCCATCATAGCAGCACACATTTATCCGAGATATCTTGCTGCGAATGGTGGTCGGTTGCCTCACAACCGCCAGATAGCGAGGTCGTTTGCCATGCAGCTTTATGCTGAGTTTGTCCTTGGTCATCGGGTGGACTACCTCAGTACCCGTCCAGGATCAGGAGCGGGACGTGGTAGGATGGGGCGCCAGGAGCGACAGATTGTAGGTGTTCGGCGTCGACGCGAGGGACCAGAGTTGCACACCATCCCTGCACCGGCACTGCGAGCGGTGGGAGGTCAGATTAGGGGAGATGTTCATTCAGTGGCATCATCCTTGCAGCACATGGTCTCGGCCCTATCGAGATCTATTGCGATTCCACCTCCCCCACCTCGGTCATCGATGGAGCGTCCCACATCTACACCACCTCCCACATCTACGGCGCCTCAGCACGAGTTGGAGGCTCGAGACAGACGGATTGCAGAGTTGGAGGCTGTGTTGGCCGAGTCTAGGGATGAGGTTAGTTATTTTGATTATGTTAGTTTATTTTTTTGTAGCGTGTTTTGAACTGAAGTTTTTTGGTTAATTCTCACCATGTACGCGACATGTTTGCATTGCAGGCACATCTATTGCGTCAGGAGATGGAGTCTCGCGTACGACTCTTGCGTCAGGAGATGGAGTCTCGCGTACGACTCTTGCAGACAGATTTGGAGGAGCAGAGGATTCGGACACGCATAGCATACCATCGCGCAGAGCACTATATCTTACAGTTGCGGCATATCAGTCGTGATCCGTCGCGCCATAGGATCGACCCCAGTGTGGCCCTATACCCTGCTCCTCCTGTAGATGTGCCGACTAGGACACCGATAGACGCAGCAGTCATAGCGAGGCTTCCTACCTCCACTTGTGTCCTCTGCCACGAGGACTTTGACACCGTAGGGTGGTTTGGTCTAGGGTGCGGCCACATCGCACATCTCCACTGCATGACCCGCCACATGGTGGCACGTTCAGTGTGCCCGGTATGCTTTGCCGACATTGATGTGGCGACATACAGAGGACTGGGCATGGATGATCTATATCCTGGTCATCGTCAGGCTGTTGATCCATTCGCCCGTGTAGTCCTGACAGAGCACTACAGGGAGGAGGCACAGAGAGCATTGCTGATGCAGGAGGGTGCGGATGCATCAGTGGTTGCATCATGCGTTCCACGCCGCTTTTCGTACGGTGACTTCATGCCAGGTGACGAGGCACGAGCGGAGGAGGCACGCCGGATTGAGCGAGAGGCAGAGCTGCAGACATCATTGCAGCAGTGGGTGGAGCAGCAGCTAGGGCGGGGCCGAGACCAGCGTATTTCACATGTAGAGACGATTACTCGCGCTGGATTTGAGGCACGAGTATTCGCAGATGCACGGCTATGGGAGCTGAGACGCGCGTACATAGAGGAGGCGAGGGATGCAGAGATGGCAGCAGTGGCGCGTGCAGCATGCCCTCCTCCTCATCAAGATGAGGCTGGCCCATCTCATGCAGGTGATGAGGCTGGCCCATCTGAGCCGGCATTGCCTGAGGGCACACAGCGGACGGTTGGGCAGCGAGTCATACAGGAGCCACGTCAGCGTTCCACTAGAGGATCATATGTAGAGTTATCAGATTCAGATTCAGATTGATTGTTTAGGCTTCACACGTTTCTTGTATAGGGATGCACTTTTGTAGCATGATGATGATGATGTACAGATTCATTTTGGTACTTTCATGATATTGTTCCCACTTTTATGATGTATGAGCATTTTCGTACTTTCATGATGTTCTTCACACTTTGTTTATCTCAGTTTATCTCAGTTTATAGTTTGTCAATAAAGTGTGTTTCAAAATCCAAATTTTATTCTATTCATGTTTGTCAATAAAGTGTGTTTCAAAATCCAAATTTTCATCAATTTTTCAAAAATACAACTATTGTCATATTCATGCTTCCAAATCTAGCCTTCCGATCTTAATATCAAAATATGTTGAAATTCAACCATTTGATAAACTAATTTGTATAAAAAGAAAATTACTTTTTTTGGACAATGCCATAGCCCAATGTAAAATTGTTTCATCAAATGAAACTAGATATTAAAGTAACATCAATTTTACCAACTTTCAATTTGATATGGGCACTTGCATAGAAAACGATTGGTATTTCAAAGAAAAAGCTCTAGCAACTCTCTTAGTTGAATGAAGCAGTTTCTTCTCCTTTGCAATTTGTCATGTTTTTTAAATTAAAGGAGAGAATACTTTTTGCAAATGGTAATACTAGACATTTTTAGGTTCTGCAATAAAATATAAGTAATATTTTATGCATTCTTTTTTCACAATTCTAGTTTTTTAATATTATTGACATGAAGCGTATATTTTGTCCCTACAATTTTTAAAAAATATAATGTTTAAGGGGATTTTTTTCAAAAATGGAGTTAGACTTGTCCTCTGCATGATTTTGCTGTTATTTATTATGACTCAGTGTTTAATTTGTCTGTTATTGTTAACAATACTTGTGCTAATTGGTGATCAAAGAAAACAAGACCTAATTATTTGTCATGTTCGAACCACAATCACATGTGCCTTCCAAATCACAATCGCATATGCCTTCCAAGTTTCTAAGGACTATTTCAATTTCCTTAATATGACATTTGCCAATGCACCAATCTAATTATTATGCATGTATAAAAGATAATGAACATAAAGAAGAGAAATCAACACAATTGGCAATTAATGCATGTATACGGGAATACAGGGAAGGTGTAGCATGCTAGCCCACCATTTTATTTCACTATTTTCTTTTGCATTTAGTGGTTTATGTACAAGATAAAGGATTGGCGGTTGGTATAAGGAAAAGTGTTGGTATTTGGTTTATGTAAAAAGAAAGGGTTGTTGCACAGGCTATGCACCAAAAAAATATACACATATTAACAATCCCACTTCTCCCTTTTAAACTCCACTCATGTATGGGAGTACAAGGAAGGTGTGACATGTTAGGCCACAATTTAATTTTACTATTTTCTTTTGACTTTGGTGGTACGCTAACGTGTAGTCGTGCAAGTAGGGATTGCTTCTACGTCGCGCAAACCAAATCAGTTCGAGACCAAATCTTGTGTCGATGTACGTCTAGGGTAGCCTAAGAGGCGTGTGAAGTTTCGTCCCCAACAGGGTTTAGGATTTAGGGTCCAGGGTTTAGGGTTTAGGGTTTAGCCGTGCTAGTAGGGATTGCTTATACGTGGCGCAAACTAAATCAGTTGGAGACCAAATCTTGCGTGGATGTACGTCTATGGTAGCCTAAGAGGCGTGTGAAGTTTCGTCCCCAACAGGGTTTAGGATTTAGGGTCCAGGGTTTAGGGTTTAGGGTTTAGGGCTTAGCCGTGCTAGTAGGGATTGCTTCTACATGGCGCAAACAAAATCAGTTGGAGACCAAATCTTGCGTGGATGTACATCTAGGGTAGCCTAAGAGGCGTGTGAAGTTTCGTCCCCAACAGGGTTTAGGATTTAGGGTCCAGGGTTTAGGGTTTAGGGTTTAGGGTTTAGCCGTGCTAGTAGGGATTGCTTCTACGTGGCGCAAACTAAATCAGTTGGAGACCAAATCTTGCATGGATGTACGTCTAGGGTAGCCTAAGAGGCGTGTGAAGTTTCGTCCCCAACAGGGTTTAGGATTTAGGGTCCAGGGTTTAGGGTTTAGGGTTTAGGGTTTAGCCGTGCTAGTAGGGATTGCTTCTACGTGGCGCAAACTAAATCAGTTGGAGACCAAATCTTGCGTGGATGTACGTCTAGGGTAGCCTAAGAGGCGTGTGAAGTTTCGTCCCCAACAGGGTTTAGGATTTAGGGTCCAGGGTTTAGGGTTTAGGGTTTAGGGTTTAGCCGTGCTAGTAGGGATTGCTTCTACATGGCGCAAACAAAATCAGTTGGAGACCAAATCTTGCGTGGATGTATGTCTAGGGTAGCCTAAGAGGCGTGTGAAGTTTCATGCCCAACAGGGTTTAGGATTTAGGGTCCAGGGTTTAGGGTTTAGGGTTTAGTCGTGCTAGTAGAAATTGTAAAAATGTATGCATTTGTCCTTCCACGTGGCGCATACCAAATCAGTTGGAGACCAAATCTTGCGTGGATGTACATCTAGGGTAGCTTAAGAGGCGTGTGAAGTTTCGTCCCTAACAGATAAGTCCACGTGTGTATTTCATTAGTACGTGCGCCATTTCTCATACGTAGTCACGAGTGCTAGTAGGGATTGTAAAAATGTACGCAACTGTCCTTCCACGTGGCGCATACCAAATCAGTTGGGCACCAAATCTTGCGTGGATGTACGCCTACGGTAGCCTAAGAGTCGTGCGAAGTTTCATTTCCAACAGATAAGTCCACACGCGTATTTCCTCATTACATGCGCCATAGCTCATACGTAGTCGTGCTAGTAGGGATTGCAAAAATGTACGCATTGTACCTTCCACGTGGCGCATACCAAATCAGTTGGGCACCAAATCTTGCGTGGATGTACGTCTACGGTAACCTAAGAGCCGTGCAAAGTTTAATCTCCAACAGATAAGTCCACATGCATATTTGGTTAGTACGTGCGCCATTTCTCACACGTAGTCGTGCTAGTAGGGATTGTAAAAATGTATGATTATACCTTCCACGTGGCGCATACCAAATAAGTTGGAGAACAAATCTTGCGTGGATGTATGTCTAGGGTGGCCTAAGAGTTGCGCGAAGTTTCATTCCCAACAGATAAGTCCACACGCGCATTTCGTTGGTACATGCGCCATAGCTCATACGTAGTCACGAGTGCTAGTAGGGATTGTAAAAATGTACGCATTGTACCTTCCACGTGGCGCACACCAAATCAATTCAGACCAAATCTCGCGTGGACTATTGGCTAGGGTGGCCTAAGAGTCGTGCAAAGTTTCATCCCCAACAAGCAAGTCGACACGCGTATTTCGTTAGTACGTGCGCTATTTTCTTAGTCACGTTTTTAAAATGTCCTAATGCACAAAACAAATTACAACATTACTACTAATAAACAATTTTTTGTATTACAAACACAACAAATCCCATTGAGAAGACATCGGACATCATGTTAAAAATAGAATCTAATACAATGATGTGTATGAACGTGTATACAGCCATCATAGTGAAATACAAAATATGAGTCCATGAAAATTACAATGGTACGGTCACACAGTGAGCCAATACATATCGAATACAAAAAAGTGTAATCAACTCGTGATACCCAATAAAAATCAATATGATCAACTGATGATCCCAAAAAATAAGATATGTAATGTGCTACTCCTCAGGATCAGCTCTCATGCCAATAGTTGCAAGTATGCTCTCGTGATCCGCCACTGCAAGGCGCCATCGTGGAGTGGACGTCGCCTTGCGAGTGCGAACACGACTCAAAGTAATCTTGATCCCAACAACAAGATGAGAATACATGTATGCCTCCCGATCCGCCATGTACTCCTGGAACTCAATATAGCGACCACGCCTCTGTATCTGCTGAAAATAGTGGCCACCGACAATCATGCTATGAGCATTGAAGTGCATCCCATGCCCATCCACTGTATCCTCATTCAGCACACTCTTCAGCATAGAGCATCGCAACAAGTAATAATCCACACCCTCCTCATTGCCCTCCGAAGCAATAACCGCGAAGATATCGCCAATACGCAAAATATCTGTAAGCTGGTCATAATCTCTAGAGGAACTGAATCCCGCATCCTGATCATCATGTATCTCCTGCCAAGGCTGGAAGGGAGAAAGCACTCGCCGTACCCATGGATCGGCCCATGGTATCATGGAGCACCCTCCCCAATCGTCATCAATGCATGCAGAGCAAAAACATGCAAACTGTCGAGAAAAGATCGCAGGGTGAGACTCACCTACACTCCTGATGGAATGGAAATCAAGAGTGCCAGGCACAGAACGACAATCGAAAGGCCTCGACCGATCAAGACTCCCAATGTCCACGCACCAAAAATACCGGCTCACCACCCTATCATCACGCGACTGAAACGAGGACGTAGCACTAGTGGATAAGTGCTGGCTGCACCACCGCACCACATCATGTGCATCCTTGAAGCGATCGGCACTGTGACGCAACTGGTATCGACGCAAAGCACGCTTCACGCAAGCACCTGCACCATCGTGCTCTCCCTTACCGTGCCCTGTCTCGAAGTAGCTCCATGTGATCGGAATGTCTGTCTCACGGTGCCATCTGCAGAACCAATAAAACTGTCTAGCGGATTTGAACTGACCGCCGCAACCGTCTGACCAAATCCAGCGCCGCTGCCATGTGACTCCATGATCCCTCAAGAAACTATCATGCAAAGTGAAGCAATGCTGCACAAAATGGGCATCATGCGATCGATCATCACTAATGTAGAAGTGATACTCTCGCACAATGATGCGTGAGTCCATGGTGCTATCAATGCCATCCACATGAGCCTGTGCATGACGATAGCTAATGTGCACAAATATAGCAACCTGCAATATGGCATTGAAAAAAAAATATGACTATTGAAATAATTCAATATAATGAGGCGGGGAAAAAATCAATACTCAATCACACGTCACCTGTTCGGAGAAATAATACTCCGATTGGATCTCATGCTGTGGTGCAAAGGTGTAATTCTCCGCAAAGTCCACCACTGAGACAACCACCCCTATAGGAAATGTCCTCAAACATGCACGAAACTGACGATCCTCCCATTTCGCAGTGTGCGAGTGGCGTATGTAGCGGTACAGCTTCCCTCGAAAACAGTCAATGAATACAACACGTGGTGTCTCCTTCCCCACAAGCTGCAACCTCCTCGACTGTGCACCACCATCTAATGTCAAGGTACAGTACTCATACTGCTGCCAACAAACCATCTGCACATCACAAGTATCTAGTGCAACTCGTGGCACTCTGGCAAAGTCACCACACAAAGTACACGTGCCTTCCACACAATCAAGGGAGTGGAATAAGGCATCACCATCTCGTGTACACAATATGGAATGAATGAAGTCGCGAGGGCTAGTAGGAACCACTCCCCTATGACCATCAAGGGAACGGAATACATCATACATCAATCCAAAATCCACATGGTAGCGACAACAGCATGTGTCACGCTCCTGAGAGCATCGCACAAACCATGGCCTGCATCGCTCAAATGACCTCTGCCCAATCTTGAACTCCGGGTGCGCCTCTACAAACTGAGTGTACAACTCAGTCTGGGTACACTCCAAAAAACATGCACCATGCTCAATGTACACACCGCATGACACCCTCTTCCGCAATGCCTTCTTGAACACCGGGGATGCTCTGCAATGCTCCTCCCAAAACTGTTGTATGAAGGACCTAGTGGAATCATCCAACAATCGATCGCAGCGAGGTGCACGACCACTCGAAGCCCAAAGAGCATCAGTCTCACTATCCTCTAGACTCTGCCTCCTAATGATGCCTGCTCGCAATGTGCGCGGTGCAATCTGAAGAAGACGTGAAGCGGTACGCACATGGCCTATCATATGAGGTCTACTAATGGCAGCCACAATAGCACGACGTGCTGCCAAGGCATCACTGGAGTTCCTATGCTTAATAGAAGCATAGGAACGTCGAACACTGCTAAGGACCTCGCTAGATACAACCCTATCTCTACGTGCACCAAGACCAGCAAGCCTCCTACACTCCACCAAGTCAGGGTGATCAATCAGGGACGTAAGAAGAGAAGACTGCGAAGCTGGCGTGAGGTCACAAAAAAAAGACTGCACAATCTTGCTAGCACGACGACGGATAGAGGACTTCGGCAAGTCACGTCGTGAAGCAACACTGCTGCTGCAAGGTGGGGCAACGGGATCAATGGGAGATGGTAGGGTGGACGGGGGAAGGGAGGCGCCAAGCGGAGTGGGGGGAGGGGGAGGGGGGAGGGTGGAGGGGGAAGAGGTAGAGGTGGAGGCCAAAATGTAGGTGGCTAGGGGAAGGGCGGAGGCTAGAAGTAGGGGAGCGGATGAGCATGGGGGGACAATGGAGGTGGGGGTGGGGGTGGAGGTGGGATGTAGAGGTAGAGCTGGAGGTGGATCAGTGGTGGCAGCGCGAGCTCGAGCTCTAGAGGCTCTCTTGCGCTCACGAGCCTTCCGCTTGCGCTCCTCGTCAATGAGATTTGGGGGGGGGTTCCTACATCTTTCACGCCTACTAGCTCTACGGCTTTGAGAACCCATTCTCAATGAAAGTAGGATGGAAGGTGTGACAAAGTGATGAGGAGGCAAGAATGGCTAAGAATGGGTGAAATGAACCAAAACGTGGTGTCTTATAGAGAGCCTCAACTCATCCACTAGATTGCTCTTAGATTGCTCTTCATTATTATTGGTGGAGAGGTGCTAAGATTGATACTAATTGGCTTAGTTTTGGTGGAGAGGTCAGCTATGCCCAGAGCCGCGATCAGAGCTTATACCTCGATCGAGGTATTTAGTGCATTGCGCATGCATGCATGTATAGACCTCGATCGAGGTATCTGTATGTCTCCTCGGTCACATACCTCGAACGAGGTAATGTATGCCTCATCCATCATATGTACCTCGATCGAGGTATTGTATGCATCGCACATCGTCATGTGTATGCATCTGCCTGATGTGGCACCATGCATGGTCATGATGTGGTGATAGAGTCTCTTCCTGCATGGTCATGATGTGGTACTGGGCATGACGAGTTGGCATTCATGAGGTGGCAGATGACATGGCAAATTGAGGTGGAGGGATTGGTGACGTGGCCAGGAGAGGAGGTATGCCAAGATGGCATTGTGTGATCACATGGTTGATGATGTGGAATGATGAGGTGGCACATGTGGCAGCACGTGTGGTAGCACGTGTGGCAATGTAAGGTGACATGGCAAGGAGTGATGTCACATCTGCTTGATGAGATGGCACCACGTGGTCTAACAACGTGGCATGGTTTTGATGACTCAGCCTTCCACGTGGGCAGCATGCAGACTCCAAAGGCTTGCCACTAGGATCGGTGATGCTCCTAGCCTACCTCACCAAGCCTAATACCAAGCCTACCTTGTCTTGGTATTAGGCTTGGGTGGCCCTTTTTCACCCACAAAAGGGAGATTTCACTCTTGGAGGCCATATCGTACGTTTCCCTTGGTCAAATTTAACCAAAATTTTTTCCTCTTATTCATCATGCAGAGGACTAAAAATATTGACATTTTTGAAATGTTTGGTTATGTTTGAGAATTACTAGATTTATTTTTAATATTCTTTGTTGATCCTCTGAGGAGTAAAAGTAAAAAGTAAACTTCAATCTTTCTAAATCTAACCGTTGGATTTGGGATTTGATGATTCAACCACACACCCTTATGTGCCTACTAACCTTCCACCGAATTGGATTTGCTTAATTATTCAAAATACTAAAAAAATGTGGTGTGCTACTAAAATGCATGTATTTTATGACTTTATTTATTATAAATAATTATTTATAATTAGATAAATCATTCAAAAAATTACCAATAAATCAAGTTAAGCTCTACATAATGTGAAGAGACCACTTACAAAGTTTCAATAACATTTAATCTAAAATGAGTGAGAAATTTAGAATTTTATATGACACTCTTTGTTCGTGACAAACGTGTGACCACCCTGGAACCATGCCGTGTGACACAAAGAAATTTTTTGTGTGTGCATCGAATTTTCGATCTGACTGTACGATTGTGTGCACAATAGCAACTGTGATGTTGTGTCAGAAGACTTCAAAGACTAGATCCATAGGGAAGTAGGTGAGATTTGCATTTTTGTGTGCTAAAAAGCTTGTTTTTCCACCTCCTTAGGATTGGGGAGTGAACAAAAAGTGGACACCCTTAGCTTGCTACCACCCTCCTCTCCTTGAATGAGCTAAGTAATATTGAGATGATCATCCATATTGGCATCATTAGGGAAAAAGGGAGCTCATTTTGGGGCCTTTTAGGGTTTGGGAAAAATGTCTCTGAACCAATGAGGAGAAGCCAACGTAACATAGAAATTGCACAAAAAATGCAAAAATATGAAAAAAAAAACTTTATGTTGCTACAAGCATGTGGCATTAATGAGAAGATTTGTTTTTTATGATTTTACGGTTTGCATGTCCCTATTAAGAGATGTGGACCCAAAATCGAAACAGAGCTCCATTTTGAAACCTTCCCTCATGTTGACCCAAAAGAACCATCCACTTTCTCTTGTTCTCAGGCGCCACTCTCTCTTCAACAAGCATTCCTCTACTTTCACCACCACGAGCCATTCCATTCTCTGTTTGACAAACAGTCCTCATTGCATTACTATTGTTGTGATGCTCTTAAACTTTCAAGACAACAAGCTCCTTTCACCTTTTATTCGCTTGTTCTCAGTTTCATTCAGTTTTGTTAATGTCTTACTATTTTGCTATGTGTTTCTTTGACTTCGTAGGTATTAGAGTGAGGATTTCATATGGTAACCAAAAACTTTGGTCATGCCACTAGGAAACAGTATGTTGCTCTACTTGGCAAAGATGTGGATGTACAAAGTATCTCTTTGCCATGAAGACCTACCTCACTAATCTCATGTGTAGAAGTTTCCACTACCGTGATCATGGACGGTAGTTAGAAAAGGACAATAGTGGAGAAAGGAGACTCGGTGCTAATGCAACCCAACAAGCAGAGAAAGCAACAATCAACTAACACTTTTGGGGTTCTTGGAAGGGCGGAGTGAAAGATTTTAGAGTAAAAAAGGAAGGCACAAGATGCGTCAAAGAGGTTTGTGTTGAGAGTTGTGGTGCCATGAGCACATGTAGAGCAAAGGTATGAGCAAAGGGTAAGCTGCCACATGGCATGGAGGAGATATCCCACATGTGAGCAAGCAAAATGGATGTAAGTACCCTCACCTATAAAAGGGAGGTTCATTTGAAGTAATATCAATCAAGCACTTTGCACTATCTCAAGATTCTCTTTATGAGTCCAAGCTAATCTATCTTGGAACCTAATTGACTTGAGATACATGTCATGAGCACTCTCTTCATCATGTCTCCACACAGGTTTCATCCACCAAGTTAGAGCGTTCTATAGATCCTGAGGCACACATGTTTTGTCATGGTATCAGAGCTTAGGTCTAGTCTTCTAGATTAGTTGTAGGCATGTCTTAGGAGCTCATGTTTTTTCTCCTAGGTGAGTTTTAGTTGTAGAAGGAGAGTTCTTATGAAACTTCCGTCTTCCCATTCTGAAAGAGAGTAATTCCTTCATAATCTTCTGTGAGAGAGAGAGAGATAGAGAGTTCCTTTTAAAGATCTATTTTGTGAGATAGATCTGTGAGGAGATTGTTGAGCCTCAGAGGGTGTCCCAGCAAATAGACAATCATGAAGGCAGTGTGAGTAGAAGCAATAGAAGAGCAGTGGGCTACAAAAGCAAGCTCCCACGACTGAGCCAAGTAGAGTTTGAGAGTTGAGCAAGAAAGCTTGCAGGGAAGCATGGGCTTGTGGAGAATGCAAGAATAGCCACGAGTCCATAAAGACACACATGCAAAACAAGGCTTGACTGGGAACAACTAAATAGAAGAAGCCTCAAACAACGATGGACAAGAAGATCTGAAGCACTGAAGTAGAAAGATCCGAATGATAGCAGCCAGCAGAAGTGCCTCCACGACCAAGCATACTGAAGCTACATAGCTGCGGTCATCCAATGAATGCCCTGGCTCGAACAAGCTCCTACGACATATCTCTACCTCAAAGCAGCCTCCCGCTAGCCGACAATTCCAATCAGACGATGCCACAGCGACCAAGACCGTGAAAGCCAACAGTGGCTCTATCATTACCTCCCCAAATTTTGAACTCAGGATTGGCTTCCCTACGTGTGTAGCGAGTAGGCGAAGCTGTTAAGCTACCAATATCCTCATCCTTGTTTTCAGAGTTCAAGCTAGGACTCTCTAGTAGCAGGTGCTGTCCGCCAGAAGATAGCCTACGACCGTCGGAATTGTACGTCGACAGACTGTTGCGAGTCTTTTGGGTAGCGCATCCAGCCGAAGAGAGAGCACGGTGATGATGGACATGTAGCATCTCCATCAAAGAGCTTCTCCACAGCTTTCAACCACAAGCTTCAACGTCAACGAGCTGGCTCAGCAACCTCTACACAGAGGGGTCTCCAATGACAATCAGCCATCCAGACGAGCAAAACGACTTGCAAGGGACCCCTAAGCTCCTCTCCAACGAGCATGCGCTTCAGCCCAAGTTCTCCGTTGCCATGCCCACGCCTCCGACGTCGACGCAGAGAAGCAAGATTTTCTTCTTCTCTAAGGTTCACCACATTTTGACACGTGGCAGATAAGTTTTGACCTGGGTTAGCTCCAAGAAACCATGGGTTAATTGGTTTGGTCAGTGCTCTAGTCTATGCCACGTGGCAGATAAGGTTTGGTGTGGTTAAATTAAACCATGGTTAAGGCACATGGTTAGGGGTAGGATTAGTTAAGTGCCACCTAAGCACAGAGCCCCTTGTTAAGCACAGTATGGAATTCAACATGTGAATCCCTGTGCCACATCATCAAAGGCCCTTCTTTTTCACAAAAGCATCAACAAGCCATAACTTGCAATCCAAGAAGAATTTGCACACGCTCCAAAAAGGAAAAGTGATCGTCTTTTCAAGCTCCACGCGCCTGTCATGTCAAAATCATTGTATGCAATTAGACACTGCCAATATTGAAAGAAATCAATTGGTAAGACCTTTGCAACAAATGACAAATCAAAGCATGTATGCACACTTCGTTGTCATAAGTATGCCAAAAGCACAAGTGCATGAGATGACCATAGCAGAAAGCATGGCATCCACACACAAAGCATCAAGGCACATGGAAGAACAAAGCATAATGCATGAAGCTACACCAAGCAAAGAAGAGAATGCCATTATCATCAAGCTATGAGCCAAAAGGTGACATCAATGGAATGTATTAAAAAGCAAAAACCTTGCCAACCTTGCCTATGTTTTGTAATCAAGCCTGACCACCTGAGAGTAGCTATGAAAGCACCCAGGGGAGGTATTGACACGTAAAAACCACACTTGACCACCTTAAGTAGCAATGCATGCACTAAGGGGAGGTGATGGATTTGTAACTCACATCTGACCACCTTGCAGTAGCCAAAGGATTATGGCACCAAGGGGAGGTGTTGAGAGTTGTGGTGCCATGAGCACATGTAGAGCAAAGGTATGAGCAAAGGGTAAGCTGCCACATGGCATGGAGGAGATATCCCACATGTGAGCAAGCAAAATGGATGTAAGTACCCTCACCTATAAAAGGGAGGTTCATTTGAAGTAATATCAATCAAGCACTTTGCACTATCTCAAGATTCTCTTTATGAGTCCAAGCTAATCTATCTTGGAACCTAATTGACTTGAGATACATGTCATGAGCACTCTCTTCATCATGTCTCCACACAGGTTTCATCCACCTTAGAGCGTTCTATAGATCCTGAGGCACACATGTTTTGTCAGTTTGGATACAACATGTCTACATGCATTTGTTGAGATATCAAGCTCTACCCCCGATATATCTCCTGGATGACTATCATTTATGTCATCGCCTATGTTAGTTGTACTCGTGGTGTAGTTAGACTACCAGGTATGTTTTTGGTTTGGGTTCACATATGAACCACGTATTCTAGGTTTTGACATATAGGGTATTTCCCTCTTCTATTGTATGGTTGTTGTGTGCAAAAGTGAAGAAAGGCTTCACCCTCCAACCTTGTGTTCTCTCTCTTTTGTGTGTTGTGAAGAAAGCTGCACTTGAGTCTCCTATCTCTCTCCCTCATTCTTTACATGGTATCAGAGCCTTGTTCGTGGTAAGGAGCTCAAGAAAGCAAGCCAAGTTTGTGGTGTCCTGGTAAGAGGACCAGTGTTGCTTTCCTATTTCGAGTTTGGGAGCAAATCTCTGCAGGTAGCACAGCCAGAAGTGCAGGAGTGCACTGTTTCAGATTGAGAAGCCCTTCGCGGTGTGGCGAGAGCGCAGTATATGCTGCGGGGCCGTTTCGGGGCCCGTTTTGAAGGCGGAAGTTCTTCGCAGGCACTCAGAAAAAGGCCCTGTTTTTCGCTGTACGACCACTGCGCGGCTAGTCGGTGGAAAGGTGCCACCGAAATTGCATCGTATGCCTGTGTGCAGAGATATTGGGAGTTGCAGATTCATGCCTGTTGCCTGTTGATGCAAAATCGTCACTAGGAAGTGACTGTGTGGTGAAATACCACTTTCGTTAGTGTTGCGGATCTGCCCCTGTGAGGCTGTTTGCAGAAGTTTTGCTATTTGCCCTTGTGAGGCATTTGCTGTGTTTACAGGTTGCTGTTGCAATTTGTGATTTGTAAAATGTCTGAGAATCTGTCTACCATTGTCAGTGAGAAGCTTGACAAGAACAACTTCCAAGCATGGAAGTTCAGGATGACAAACTTCCTTATGGGAAAGGGAGTTTGGGAGTACATCAGTGGTGAAACTGCAGAACCAGTGTTGGGTGCTGCTCCCACTCCTGCTGAATTGAAGGCCTTTAAAGAATGGCATGAAAAAGCCAGAAAATGCTTGTATTGGCTGTCTGTTAGCATTTCAGATTCTATGATTGTGCATATACAGGATGTAGAGACACCTAAGGAGGCATGGGATACATTGGTGAAGCTGTATAGCACAAATACCAAAGCACAAAAGATGCAGCTAAAGCAGGAGTTGCACAATGTGCAAAGGAAAAATATGAATATAAATGAGTATTCCTTGAAGGTGAAAGGCCTTGCAGATTCTCTTGCCTCCATAGGAGCACCTGTTGATGATGAGGACTTAGTGTCCGTGACCTTGAATGGTCTTGGGAAAGATTATGCATAGTTTCGGACATCCATTTGAGTCCGTGAAACATTTCCTGATTTTCAAGAACTTATTGCTCTCTTGCTGAGTGAAGAGCAAAGGAATGGTGGTTCAGCCACCTCAACTTCTCAAGAGACTGCTTTCTACTCGAATACAGGTAGAGGCAGGGGTAGAGGAAGAGGCCGTTTTGGTGGCCGTGCAGGAAATCAGAACCAGCAGCAACAACAGGAAAACCAGTCCTATGGAGGGGGACGTGGTAGTTCTAGAGGCAGGGGGAGCCAAAGAGGCCGTGGTTCATGGCAAAGGAACCAGCAAGTAAATAGTAGCACAGAATGCTATTATTGTGGAAAGCCTGGACACAAGGAGAATACATGCTATAAAAAACAGAATGACATCAAAAGTGGGAAGTTGCAGCAAAGCAACTATGCATCATCAAGTGGGCATGGTGACGACAGAAATGAGCACCTTTTTGTGATGCAGCATATGGTTAACTCCATGTCAAGAGATGCTGCAGCTTGCAATGATGTTTGGTATGTTGATTCAGGTGCCTCTAACCACATGACCAGTCATGGTGAGTGGTTTCATGATGTTAGAAATTTGGATAAGCCAGGTTATGTTGAAACATGTGATGATACTGCGCACCCAATTACGCAGGTTGGTAAAGTGCCATTGGCTATGCAGGATGGCAAAACGAAGTACTTGGCAGATGTACTTCATGTTCCAAAAATCACTAAGAACCTGGTTTCAGTTGGCCAGATGGTTGAGCAAGGTCTGCAGGTTAGATTTAATCCTGATGGATGCTTTGTTGAGGACTTGAAAAATAAGTGCCGCTTGGTTGCAAAAGGCAACAAAAATGGCAGAATGTTCACCTTGGATGTTGATATGCCTGAGGTGAAAGCCGCTATGTTTGCGCATGGGAGAGGTGTCATTGCAGATATTGAGATATGGCACAAGCGCATTGGGCACGTGAATATACAAAGGCTGAAATCTATGCAAACGAAAAACATTGTTGCAGGTTTGCCTAAATTCAGAGTTGAGGGAATGCAAAAGGTATGTGAAGCATGCCAAATGGGTAAGCAGGCCAGACATGCATTTCCCAAAAATGCTAAGGTGAGCAGAAGACCTTTGGAAGTGATCCATTCAGATGTTTGGACAACCAAAGCTGCTTCTATTGGTGGATGCCATTATTATGTGACGTTTATTGATGACTACACTAGGAAGGTGTGGATTTATTTTATGAAGCACAAAAGTGAAGTGTTCAGCCATTTCAAGGCTTTTAAGGCCATGGTTGAAAAAGAGAAAGGTGTGCATATTAAAGTGCTAAGATCTGATGGAGGGGAAGAGTACTTTTCAGAAGAATTTTGTGAATATCTGAAAGAACAGGGAATTCAAAGGAAGTACTCATGCAGGTCTACCCCTCAGCAGAATGGGGTTGCAGAAAGGAAGAATAGGCATATTGCAGAAGTAGGACGGGCGATCCTAAATGAGAAAAACATGCCTGATTATTTTTGGGTTGAAGCAGTAGCAACTGCTGTTTATATTATGAACAGAACCCCCACTGCAGCTGTCCATGGCATGACGCCTGAAGAAATGTATACATGCCAAAAACCAGATATTTCTCACTTGAAGGTATTTGGTTGCATAGCTTATGTTCATGTTCCTGATGAGAAGAGAACAAAGCTGGATCCAAAGGCAAAAAAATGCATCTTTATTGGATATGCTCTGCACCAGAAAGGGTATCGCTGTTATAACCCTTCCACCCGTAAAATGCAAGTGAGCAGAGATGTTGTTTTTGATGAAATGAGCAGCTGGTATGCACCAACTGTTATGGTAGGAGATGCAGATGCAGGAAATGGGAATGCTGCAATAAATCCAGAGCAGCAATCTCAAGCCTTGAGTGGGACCCAGAGAGTCCTCTACTAGTGGATCTAATGCATGGACAGGGAGATTGAGATCTAGTGAATCGTCACATGGCAGTCCTGATAGTGTTGTGCAGGTATCACATAAGGGAAAAGAAAAAGTGGACCATGCTCCAGTGTTTGATGTGTCTGCTGGTAGCTCTCATGTTGATGGAGAGTCAAGTGGCTCTGAAATGAGCCTTGATGAGGAACTTGGGATTCCTTCTGTTGTTACACCTGGTGCAAGGAAAAGCAGGCATGATTTAAAGACTCCTGCAACTGATCCAGTTGTACGGAGGTCCACTCGTATTAAGTATCCAGTTGACAGGCTGAGATATGATGGGTATACAGCACATCACTATGCTTATATGGTCAAGGTTCTAGAGGAGCCAAAGCCCACATGTTTTGAGGATGCAGCAGGGCATAAAAATTGGGAAGCAGCTATGGATGAAGAGATGGCTGCCTTGGATGCAAACCACACTTGGGATTTGATGCCTTTGCCTCATGATAAGAAGGCTATTGGCTGCAAGTGGGTTTACAAAGTAAAGCACAATGCTGATGGGTCTGTTAGCAGGTACAAGGCAAGATTGGTTGCCAAAGGTTTTGCACAAACATATGGAATTGACTATGAGGAAACTTTCAGCCCAGTTGCAAGGATGGCAACCGTGAGAGCAGTAATTGCTATGGCTGCTGCAAAGGGATGGTCTTTGCATCAGATGGATGTGAAAAATGCCTTCTTGCATGGTGATTTGCAGGAAGAGGTTTATATGATGCAGCCAGAAGGTTATGAGGATAATTCACACCCCGATTTTGTATGCAGGTTGCGCAAAGCCTTGTATGGCTTAAAACAGGCGCCGAGGGCATGGTCAGACAAGATAGGGCAATATCTTGTCACTATTGGATTTCAGATTTCCAATTCAGATTTTTCACTTTATGTAAAAAGGACAAACAGAGGGATTGTGCTTGTAGTCATCTATGTTGATGACTTGATTATTACAGGTGATAGTGATGCAGACATTAATGAAGTGAAGCTGCTGTTGAAGCAGAAATTTGAGATGAAGGATTTGGGAGAGCTGCGTTACTTCTTGGGCATTGAGGTTATTAGATCCCCGAGTGGGATATGGATGTTGCAAAGGCAATACAGTTTGGACATGCTGTCCAAATATGGGATGACAGGCTGTAAGCCTATCTCTATTCCATTGGAGCAGAATGTGAAGCTCAATGCAGAGACAGGTGAGCTTCTTGAAGATATTACTATGTACAGGCGCATAGTAGGTAGCTTGATTTACATGACTATAACTAGACCAGATTTGAGCTATGCTGTGGGGCTGGTGAGTCAGTTTATGCAGGCACCGAGGAAGCCACATTTGGATGCGGCTAGGCGCATACTGCGGTATGTGAAGTCCACATTGCATTATGGACTGTTTTATGAAGCTGGGTGTGCATTACAGGTACATGGATACACAGATGCTGACGGGGCTGGTAGTGTCTAAGACAGGAGATCTACTAGTGGTTTTATGTTTTCCCTTGGGAGTGGTGCCATCAGTTGGAGCAGCAAGAAGTAGCCAACAGTTGCCTTGTCGAGCATAGAGGCTGAGTACAGGGGTGCAGCAATGGCTGCATGTGAGGTAGCTTGGTTACGGAAGCTACTTGCAGATATGGGACAGTCAGTTCATGCAGCAGTTGTCATTCATTGTGACAACATTAGCAGCATCATGCTTGCTAATAACCCAGTTTATCATGCTAGAACGAAGCACATTGAGGTGCATTATCACTTTGTGAGAGAGAAGGTTCTAGCTGGTGAGATTGATCTTGTCTATGTCAGCACTGAGGAGTAGGTGGCTGATATTTTTACGAAGGCATTGGGTACCGAGAAGCTTCGCAGATTTAGGAGCTTGCTTGGTGTACGTGAGATGGATTTGAGCTTGAGGGGGAGTGTTGAGATATCAAGCTCTACCCCCGATATATCTCCTGGATGACTATCATTTATGTCATCGCCTATGTTAGTTGTACTCGTGGTGTAGTTAGACTACCACGTATGTTTTTGGTTTGGGTTCACATATGAACCATGTATTCTAGGTTTTGACATATAGGGTATTTCCCTCTTCTATTGTATGGTTGTTGTGTGCAAAAGTGAAGAAAGGCTTCACCCTCCAACCTTGTGTTCTCTCTCTTTTGTGTGTTGTGAAGAAAGCTGAACTTGAGTCTCCTATCTCTCTCCCTCATTCTTTACAACATTGAGAACTTGTATAACAAGATTATCCTGCTTATCTTTCACACCATAGACCCAATTGTAAGTGTATTTGTGTAAGGAAATAGTTGAAACGAAATAAATGTTGCTTTCTATAACATACAATATCTTTTTTTTGGCTCAGATATATATCCCTCATCATACAAAGAGTGGCAACCAATGGAGTGCATATTGGCATTTTTGATGCTTTACATGGTGCTATTGGGGAGCTACAACACAAAGGTAGAAAACCAACAACACTGCTTAAATCGGGTATATTTTTTTTATCAATCGATGGACAATGCTCACTCACACGATTTATTAAAAAAGCAAGATCTCCCAGCATGGAATACAATTGATTGGCCAGTCCCTAATGGCAGCATCATAGAATCATATAAAGCCAAACTATTTTTGGAAGTACAACATTCCTTGAAACCAAATATTGCTACCAGGATAGTTAAAATCAATGTTTTCATGCCACTTACAGTTTTTGTAGAACTTTTTCAGGATTATCCAGTTAAAGTTTGTAAGAGAAAAAGGATATAATGAAATTCCAATTCCAAAATTTTTGGATAATGGTTGTGATAGAATGGCGGCCAACAATGTGTATTATGAGTTTGCTCATAACTCTATCAACATTAAGTACATGATTGCCTCGCAAAACTTTATTTTCTCTTTTTACTATAAACGCAGTAGGATGATATGCACAAAACTTGTGGCAATGGACCAAGACGAGAGGTCTTTAGGTCCAATAATTGAAATAAATACTATTGAGAATGACATCCTTCTAACATCCATCTCACTGGTACAATGCTGCACTCTCTCTCACTTACGCAATGACATTATTATGGAGACAGAGAGCAATATCCGTAAAGAATTTTCATTCATTTTGAACAACAGGAAAGTAAGTTGGTTTCCACCCTATGTTCCTTCTAAGTCTATTCTCTTTACATTTGCATAATACATTTACATATTGCTAAAAATTTATTTTTGCAGAGACTACAAAGGAGCGAAAGCAAAATTCAATGCAAGGACATTGTAAATAGAACAATTCAGATAATTTCAAGCTATTGACTCCACGTATTACTTGCAATCCAAAAAAAAAAAGTTGACATTTGATATATTAATACAAAATGATTGCAGGTACCATGTGTTTTTCTATTGTTACTCAGAATGAGCTCAGAATCTTTCTCTTGACTTTTTTGCAGTGGAGACTCCTTCTAAGAAGAGTTTCTTTAGCTTCTTCCACATGCTTCTCACGTTGCTACTGCTGTTCATCCTCCATGGGCTTGAGATTGGCATGTTGCAATGGTACTACCTCCTCATGTTCCTTTGCTGTCCCTGGCTCCTCATGCTCATGCTGCTTTGATGTCCTACCTCCTTGTGCATAGGCTTGGGCTTTTGTGGTACCTCTACCTAGAAAGGATCAATTGCGACTTCTCCTTCGACAACCTTCGATAATTTTTCAAGTAGCTCATCAACACCAACACCTTCTAGAATATCTTCTAGATTTCTAGTGACAAGGATATTTTGAGCCTCTTGTTCAACCCAGAGATCTTCAAGGCCTTTTGAGCCCTCTCTTGTATGGAATGTTCGGTCTGGTGCTAGACAAGGGGAAGAGACCTCTAACAGCTTCAAAATTTTCTTTCCTCCAAAACTTTTTACATATTCAGAGCCAAAACTATCCTCTTTCATATGCAATAAAAACAAAGAATGTTTTCAATCTTTTTTGTACCAATGCATTAAATTTATAACTTCTTAAATAGTATGCAATAAAAGTGCTTACAAATTCAAGCTGTATCTCTGAAAAGTATTTGTCCATTGTATATTTTGCACTTATTAGAGTTCTCCATCCACAAGAGAAAGGATCCTCCTATTGTGGTGTCTATTTTATAAAAATAGAAAGCTAAGATGTATATTGGACTATGTTCAAGAGTGCCAAAATAAGAGAGATATATAGATAAGTGACAATGATTACTATACCTGCAATTGCATTCTAACATCTTTAAATTTGGACCATGGAGGTCTAGGGCATACAATAGTCTTTTGAGGCAGCTGCAATGGCACTAAAGGGCAACAAAATATAAAATTCATACTTCTGCATGTAAAAATTTTATGGCTGAATTTTCAAGAGAAAACTTGGAAATTACGTTTTACAGAGCAAAAGTAGGTGAAATGTCTAACTTACAATTCTAAATCTTGGTGGGTGCCTTTTAAGGAGTTGAAGGTATAGCATAACTTTTGTTGTATGTCTAGATGCACTAAACTCCAGTGATTGCTGCAAGAAAAACAACAAACATGAGGGGATTAGACCAAGAGGGTGTAAATACAATTTGAACATATCAGGATTTGTCAATAGAGGGTAGTAGTGGAAAAGGTGAGGGAACATACTCTAAACAATATGGGAGGAGAATCATATCAACCACATCCAAATTGCAAAAACGAAACCACTTGGAAATGCTTTTGGTTGTTGTCTTGTTATGCTTCAACTTGAAAACTAGAGCTGGATCAACTATATATACGGAGTGTTGAAGGCTCTGGTGGATCTGACTCTTCAAAAAACTACAAAAAATGACATCACTTAGCCTATGAAAAATTGAATGCTACAAAGACATAAACACAATTGACCTAGAAAGATATACTTACTATAGAGCTGCAGCATGATTGTGCAAGTGACATGGTTTTCTTTCTTTGCTAAAGCCATGATGCAATCTTGTGTCAAATCCCAAGTCAGGTCATCATTCACAGTATTTATAGATATTTTGATCCTTGGTCCAAGTTGTAGGAGCTTCTATCGAATTTACACTTGCATTAGTAATGTCTGGGATTCCAAGACAGACACTGTTTCTTTAACTCGCTCCCTGAGGGACTCTTCATAGGCAACCTTGCTCATGTTGGTGAGTGACCTCTATGATCTTTACTACATCTGCTTTAGGTTTCTTGGCTAGAGGTATCAATAGGATATCTCTCATTTTCAGATCATCCCAATCCTCTGCATTAAGGATCTTGTCATATCTATACCTGACCCTTACAAGTGTTTGGATGTCTTTTTTCATTATAGTCACCCTGTGTGCATGTGCTGCTACCATCATGGTGTCTTGGAAAAACTCTATAAGCCACTCTTCAACAACTTCTTGGAGAGCAAGTAGTGCAGTCCTTTGCCATATAAAGTCCATGTGTTAGTTGATGCATATTGCCCTCACAAGCCTCTGGAATGGTGCCATGGATACTGCATACCAAATGGATTTCTGAGCCTTCCTGATCTCCATCAGGACCGATCTACTTAGTGACTTGAACATGCTCACTGGTGTAGAAGACTTCTACTTTGCCCAATTGAAATGTCAGGATTCTGATCCATAAACTTGAGATACAACTTCGTTTGCTAACCCAACATGCGAACAATGAGCCCTCTTTTAAATGGAACAATAGTAGAGTGAGCCCCCTTTTTGCACTCCTAAAATAAGACAAAACACTACAAAACATAGTACACACAAAAATGCGGTCTAATTAAGGTATACAATGAATCTAAATTGAAATAATAATCTAATAATTTAATTAATCAAGCTACCAGAAGCAAAACAATTTCCCAATAGGGGGTCAGATATGATTCATCCAACCCACGTGATGGGCCACCGATGGGCGAAATTGCTCAAGGTGCGAAAAAGGGTGGAGGAAGAGGGACACCTTAGCTTTGAGAAATTAGAAGCTCCGGATCTAATGCAGAAGATGTTCCAGGAAGACCCAGTGTTGCATAACCTCTAGAAGGAAGGAGAACTGTACAGCTTCAAGGACATGTTGTCCATGGAGGAAGAAGCTTCACCAGAGCCCTGCGACAATGCTGGGTTGGCTACTTTCCTATCGATAGAGGTGAGAATGCCAATCGCTTCCCTACTAAGAGGAAATCCCATCCTATTGTGTGATCTGTCCAATTGGATGAATAGACCATTCTTACCTCCAAACCCTTCCAGCCCTAAGCCTAACCAATCAATGCTAGAAAAGGGGTAGAACCTACCTAAGGTTCCCATCAACAAGCTAGGCCAATACTTTAAGGGTGATGACACCAATGCCTCTATCCCCATAGTCTATCAAAACTAGAAGGTGGAAGCCATCCTAGATGGGGGAGCAGGAGTGAGTGTTTGCACCAAGGAATGCTGGGAGAAATGTAAAAAACTCGCACTCGAGCAGACCCATCTGGTAGTAAAGTTAGCCGATGGGGGAACTTCCGAACCCCTGGGAGTGCTGACTGGCATAAACATTAAGGTATTTGGATTCATGTACCCCATCAGATTCGTGGTCATGGACTTCACTCGACAACCAAGATATGAAGCTATCCTAGGCAGGCCCTTCTTGCAAATGTCCGGGCTCATGCATGACTGGCATAATGATAACATCTACTTGTGGCACAAGGAGCAAACCATGAGAGTGGACCTTCACACCTACAAGGCCCACCCATTGTTAGGACACCTCTTTGCTGCAGAGTTGGACACTGCAGAGTTGGACACCACTGCCCGAACCACCTCCGTAAAGCTATTCCAACCCTATGACAAGGAAGAGGATGAGAAAGAGTCAGACGACTTCTAGTATGCACCTCTCCTTGAGCCTGAATTCTCGCAAAAGTGGATGCACATATTAGCCAATATCACGAGTGATTCACTCTTAGTACAAGGGGAACCTCACCTACATGCATGAACTTCAAGAAAACCCCCTATATACGGTCCATGTAGCATAATAAAACACCCCTATTTAAGCCTATAAGGATACTGCCAAAAGCACACTATGCCCCCCCTTCCTTAAATCTACGTTCTTTCTCAATTATTTGGATTATGCCATAAGAAAATTTAGATAATATAGATTAGACCATCTTCAAATATTCACCGATGTGTATTATTCATATGTTTCCCCGACCATGGCCTAAAACTAGCTATAGCTCAGGCTTAGTTCATGTGCAATTGGTACATGACCGATTGTCACTAGTCAAATGTACATGTGGGTGTACATTTTATGTTTAGGCAGTAAAAACTTGTATTTCTCTATACCCCTTCCTCTTCCTCTCTCCAAAGATGTCAAGGCCCCCCTAGCTTAAATTTAATATTGAGAAAAATTAAAAAGGGCCCCCATACCTAATGTATAAGCTTATGCCTCATCTCTAAAAACCCCCTATTGTACACTCACGTGATATCATAAGTTTCCCAGTGTGAATCTCTCGGGTCCAATATAGATGTCCCAGAAAGAGTAGTGCTTCAAATCACCACCCCAGACCTTGAGGGTCTGACCCTGATGGTTCCCCTAAGAATGTTTAACATGCTCAAACCCCGAGAGGTAAGCAAGGGAACCATGAGTGTAAAATCAGATCTTCACTGGCTCTCCCATGTAGGTGCCATGACTATTCACCATCAGTTCTCCACCAATTGGGGAAATAGGGTAAGAAGGGTAACCACCCCTGTTGGGCTCTATAAGTACAATGGAAGAGCCCCCCTTCAGATCCAAAACCCCCTGTATCCAAAGGCAAGGCCAAGGCCAAAAAGACCACTACTCTAGTAGAAAAAGAGAAGGAATCGAGGATAAAGAGGACCTATGGCATGTACCAACCCACTACAAGGCCTATACTATTCAGGTTCGTAAGATCTTATACCAACAGGACAAAAGGTCTCAAGAGGATGGTTGTTCTCAAGGGTATGATGGGCTGGCCCGGATCAAAGAGGTAAACCTAGCCCCTGAAGGCCAGGACCCACAACCCATATTTTTTGCCGATGACCTTACCCCCAATGAGGAGAATGCCTTAATAGCTCTCCTAAAGGAATACAGGACTGCATGGCTTGGAAGTACACTGACATGAAAGGGGTGCCTGCCGCAGTAGTGCAGCACACAATCATCCATGATGGATGACGCCAGGCTGGTACGGCAATGCCTCTACCCTATGAATCCTAAATATGCACTCATAGTGAGGGAAGAAATCCAAAAAACTCATAGATGTAGGATTCATCTATGAGATCGAGCATACAGATTGGGTATCACCCATGGTGATAGTCCTAAATTGTTTTTGAAAAATTAGAGTAGGCATGGATTTGAAAAAGGTTAATGCTACCACAAGACATGACCACTACCCCTTGCCATTAACATAACATGTTCCAGAAAGGGTAGCTAGAAAGGAAGCGTATAGCTTCCTAGACAGATTTTCAGGTTGCAACCAAGTGTCAATTGCCCCACAAGATCAACATAAGACTTCCTTTGTACCAAGTGAATGGGGTGTATATGCAGCCAAGGTGATGATATTCGGATTAACCAGTGTCCTGCTGCCTTCCAACAGATGATGATTATGGTATTCAAGGAATATCTAAGGGACTTTGTGGAAGTCTTCTTGGATGACATCTGTGTAAACTCGAAATGGGATGACTACCTGAAGTACCTCAAGCTCGTCCTCCAACAAGTGCTGCTTATACCGCATATCCCTCAACCCCCTTAAGTGCCAGTTTTGGGTCCAATATGGTGTCATCCTATGCCACATAGTGTCCCAGAATGTAATCTCTATGGACCATAATAAAATCAAACTCATCTTGGAGTTACCGCCCCCCACCAATGCCAAGGGAGTCCAACGATTTAGTCGCCACATGGGCTATTACCGGAGATTCATCTTGTTCTATGTGAACATAGCCTGCCCATTATACAAACTACTAGTATCCTTTGAGTGGACCGAGGAATGCCAAACATCCTTTGAAACCCTCAAACTAGCTCTAGCCACCACACTAGTGTTGAGGTCACCCGATTGGAATTTAATATTCCATGTCCATATTGACATCTCTAACTTTACCATCTTAGCCCAACTCGGGGGCATAACCTAGATTACCCAGTATACTTTGTGAGCCACCAACTAATTAAGGCTAAGGTTAGCTACACTACCACCAAGAGGGAAGGTCTCGCCATGGTCTATGCAGTAAAGAAGTTCAGGCACTACTTGTTGGCTAACAAATTTGTCTTCTTCGTGGACCATCAAGAATTGCTATACTTGGTCAACAAACCGTGCATGATGGGATGCATCACATGATCCTACTAGAATTTGACTTCACAGTCGCTGTATGTAAAGGCAAAGCCCACGTCCTAGCCAACCATCTATTGAGGATCCAGAATGGTGAGGCTCCAACAAGAGTAGAAGATAATCTCCCCAACGCTTCTCTCTTCTTCCTTGACATCATTCCGAATGGGCCACTGAAATCAGCCACTACTTGGCTAATGGATTACCCCTAGGCCAGGCCCTTAAGAAGGATAGAGCCCGCAAACTCATGAAAGATGCAACACCATATCAGTTGTTGATAGCAGGCCAACTATACCGCATGGGCAAGGATGGCATTGTTGAGAGTTCACGCTCAACATCATGTGATCATGTGTGCATAGCACCATCACGTGATCATATGTGCATAGCACTAACCTTATAGAGTGCTATAAAGGAAAGGGTTAGCTCCCCTAACCCTAACCCTAAAAGGGTTTGTATATATTCTATTTTTTCAACTAAATCTAGTGTACAGTTAGTCATTTGTGGTGTGCTCTCTAGCTGTGCCCTCTCTCCTCATCTCCACTCTTCTCCTCTCCCCTCTTCATATTTTGTCATGGTATCAGAGCTCCCTTGTCTTCCGTTGAGACATTGCGATCCTTGAGAGTGCAAGAGAGATTGAGTCATTGGGAGAGAGAATTGTGAGTTCTTTTGCATTCATTTCTGTGTGAGAATTCCGTTCATTCTTATTGTAAGAAAGAGGCTAAGCATTGAGAGAGATAGAGAGATCTATTCTCTACAATGATCTCCGAGAGAGGAGTTTCTTCTTGAGAGTGTTCTATTATGAAAGAGTTCTCCATCGAGCTCTATTGTGAAAGAGTTCTACTCCATCGAGCTCTAGCTACATTCCAGCAGCTCCCAATCGTCTCTGTTCCATCAAGCTCTCAGACTTAGAAGCTACAAAGCTCCTATCAATAGCTACGCTCCTATCAGGCCTTCAGTGTGCTCTTCTGCAACGCCCTCCCGAACAAGAACGTCAAGGACTATAAATATTAATAGGCTCCATCTCCAAACGAGCAGCAACTCGGCTCAGCAACGTCCAGCAAGGCAGCACACGTCGGCTCAACAACAAGCACCTCTGCTGCTCCAACGACAGCTTCAGCGACCAGCTCCGGCTCCAGCCGCATCAAACGACGCTCTAGCTCTATGAGCTTGTGTGTGCTGCTCCACAGCTGCATCTCCAAAGCCATGTAGCAAGCCCACAGTTCAGGCCAGTGCCTCCATTCGACAGCACGAGCGCCCGACTGCCCTTAACTACCTAGCCTTGTAGCCTCCAACGAGGGCTTCAACCGCAAACTCGACTCGACAAGGTAGTCATCGATGAGCTCACGGGTGACATCTATGCTCCCGACGACCTTCAACGAAGAGCGACACACACAGTACAGGTAAGTGGTATTGTAGGCACCAACTCAAGCGAAGAGCCTCCAGCAGCCTGCAACAACAGCTGCCTACGGGCACGCCTCCACGAACTACGAAGCTTCCACAGCGCAACACCTTCGCTGAAAGGCCAAGGGCACGACAAAGAGCCGGTGTGTGCTTGCGCCGTGCAATAGTCGTTATAAGCTTGCACAGCTCATCCTGATCGTAGTCGGACGCCAGGCCAAAGGTAGCGAGCAGTTGCAGGAAGCTTTGAGCGTCAAGGAGCAGGTTTCGCTAGCCCGCGTGCAGGAGCAGAAGGATGCTGCCATAGCTGCGATTCTTGAGCAGAAGCGGAAGTGGTCAGAGGAGCGACAACGGAAGCCAGCTCTGCAGCTAAGCCTCGCCATCTCCGAACGGAGACTCCTCCCCTACAACACAGCACACGGGCGACGCTCCAGCAGCCACGGGCTGCATGTCCTAGAGACTCCAGCTCTCCATTCGACGCCAGTCCCTGAGCGGCTTGTCTCCAGCGACTCAGAGAGCCCACAGAGCTCCATCGAAGAAGAAAACGGAATCTTTGAGATTCCGTCAGAATCTCAAAGATTCCGGTCGTTGTTCTTACGACACGTGCCAGCTGACTTGGACCCTATCCTCAGGGTCACCACACCCTAGAGCTTGGTCAAGGACCCGCCACGTGGCACCCTTATCCACAGTGCCACATCACCTGCCACGTCATCAGTGACACGTCATCAGGCCACGTCACCTGCCACGTCATCAGTGACACGTCATCAGGCCACGTCACCTGCCATGTCATCAGTGACACGTCATCAGCCACGTCACCAGTGACACGTCATCACAGCCACGTCATCTGCCACGTCATCTGTGCCATGTCATCAGGCCACGTCATCTGCCACGTCATTTGGCCACGTCATCAGTGCCACGCCATCAGTGACACCTCAGCACTGCCACCTCAGCACAGAGCTTCACTGGCACACCTCTTGCTAAGCACAGTGCCACATCATCACTGCATGTGACTCACAGTGACACATCATCATTGAGCACCATTTGCACTCCTTTTGCCCCTCCACCTAGATCAAGTCATATCTCTTGATCCAGGAAGAATTTGAGGGTGCTCCAAAAAGGAAAGTCGCTCGATTTTTCGTGCTCTACGCGCTCGTTACATCACGCGCACATTTCGGCGCAAGTTACACTCACATTTGAGCTTCGCCGACAAAACCACTTCCTTCACGCACATTTGCCTCTACATCGACGCATCTGACCCAGCACTTAAAAAGAACAAAGGAAAAGGAATTATTTGCTGTTCTTTCATCGATCGACGGTTGGTTTAGATCTAGATCAGAGTAGACTAGATCGCCATAGAGGGGACGCTTTGAATTCCCCAAGTTGCCAATCTAAGCCATGCCCGAAATTCCCGACTAGTACCTACTCGGAGTCAGTCCATACGCTCACATCCGATTTCACATCATTACATTACCTGAAATCTTACGTTCATCAGTTCAGTGAGCAGACTTCAGAGTTCAGAGGCATTGCAGATTGATACAGTGGGCAGATAGCACTTGATTTCACACACACATGCCACCATTGTAAAGCCTATTTGGCTATCTCACGGCATCGTGCACATCATTTTCAGCCTTGTAAAGCCTCTTGGCTATTCCCGGCATCATTGCCACAAGCCTTGTAACACAGATCAGATCTTATTTACTGCAGTTCTATCTTCACCGACGGTACAGAGATTTCACTTGGCATCTTCAGTGTATTTGCAGTTGATTCATACAGAGTTTTTTCAGGACACTTTTGAGTACATTGTTTGCACCATGTCGACTAGCAACCTCAATCTGGAGGCATCTGCTAAGTTAGACAACTCCAATTACGGTACATGGAAATACCGAATGGAGACCATTCTTGTGCTTCAGGACAAATGGGAGTATGTTGATGGATCCATACCTAGACCATTGGCCGATCCAGCCACCAGTAGCTCTACTCCATCTGATGTCACAGCACCAGCAACGGGATCTACATCGGGATCTACATCTACACAAACAGTTTCCGCACCAGTAGCAGATCCTGCCATTGCCCGAGCTCAAGCAGAATGGGATAAGAAAGACAAGTATGCCTATCACCTGATCAAGCAGAATGTGCAAGATGTCATGCTAGCACAGCTCAACACAGTCAAGACATCAAAAGAAGCATGGGATATGTTCGCAGCTCTCTACGAGTCCAAGAACACATCCAGGATTCTCACCTTGAGAAACCAGATCAACCAGAGTTTCCGCAACAGCAATGAAACTGGTCATGCTTATGTACTCCGCATCAAAGACTACAACAATCAACTTGCAGCAGCAGGAGAAACTATGAATCCCGCAGAAATGGTTCAAGTAATCCTGAATGGACTAGGAGAGGGATATGAGAATCTGGTCCAGAGTATTGCCATCCAACGGCAAATTCCAACACTTGAAGAACTTCAGTCAGTTCTACTTGGTGAAGAACTCAGGACTCAGGCCATTCAAGCACGTAAAGGTCATTCTAATGATCAGGCATTCACAGCTTCAGACAGAAGCAGAGGAAAAGGTAGAAACAGAGGTAGATCATATCAGAAAAGTGGTCAAAATCAAAGTCAGAATCAGCATCAGCAGCATCCTCAGCAACATCAAAATCAGCAAAGAGGAAATCATTCCAACAGAGGAAGATTCCAAGGACGAGGGAATGCATCCACCAATGTGTCAAACATTCAATGCAACTATTGTCACAAGTTTGGACACTATGAAAGAGATTGCCGCAGGAAGCAGTATGACCAAGGCGGTCAATCCAGCAGTAATCGAGGGAATGCTCGAGGAAGAGGAAATCATCGTGGTGGACATTCTAGTCATAGTCATTTTGCAAATGAACATGGCAATATGTTTCTTGCAAGTGAGGAATTGCATCAGACTGATACAATGCACCTAGACACTGATTTCAATCCCAAAGAAGATTTCAGCTATCAAGTCGACCAAGTGGAACAGGATCCTTGGTACATCGACAGCGGTGCATCATCTCATATGACAAATCATCAGGAATGGTTCACAGAAATGAAGCCATTAGAAGGTCAAAAGAATGTCATCTACACAGCAGACAATACACCGAATCCGGTTCAAGGGACAGGTGTTATCCCTATGAACAATTTCACTGGTACAAAAGGATTAGTCAAAGATGTGCTCTATGTTCCGAAGCTCAGCAAGAACCTTTTGTCAGTAGGTCAAATGACGGAACACAACTACAAAGTCATCTTCGACGGTGATGAATGCACTATCAGAGACAAATCCAAAAGAGGTCAGCTAGTAGCAAAAGGTGTCAAGGAAGGACGCTTGTACAGGATGCTAGCTACAGTACCAGATAAGCATGCCATGTCAGCTCAAATGCAACAGATGCCACTATCTGCAAAATGGCACAAGAGATATGGTCATGTCAACTTCAAGTACTTGTTAGATCTAAGGAATCAAAATATGGCAATTGGGATTCCGAAGCTACAGTTTCTTGGAAAAGTTTGTGAAGCATGCTGCTTCGGCAAACAAAAGAGAACCAACTTTGTCAGAAGTACCTCTCGTGCACGAGGTATTCTTGATTTGATTCATACAGATGTATGGGGTTATGCCCAGACCCGCAGCATCAATGGTTCACTTTATTACTTGACCTTCATCGACGACTACAGCAGATATTGTTGGGTCTACTTTTTGAAAGAGAAATCTGAAGTGTTTGCCAGATTTCAAGAATTTAAAGCCATGGTAGAAAACCAAACAGGCAGAAAGATCAAGGTCATGAGATCAGACAGAGGAGGTGAATACATGTCTTCAGCCTTCATGAACTTTTGCAAAACTCACGGCATTCGAAGACAATTCACATGTGCAGATACTCCTCAGCAAAATGCAATAGCTGAAAGGAAGAATGGGACTTTAGCAGACAGTGCTAGAGCAATGCTTAGTGAAAAGCATCTTCCGAATCAGTATTGGGCAGAAGCAATAGCTACAGCTAACTACTTGCTTAATCGGCTTCCTACCGAACCGATACAAGGTATGACTCCTTATGAAGCATTCACTGGACACAAGCCACGCATTGGGCATCTCCGCATATTTGGTTGCATAGCATATGCCCACATACATGATGATCATCGCAGGAAATTGGATGCGAAGTCACGCAAATGCATCATGGTTGGCTACAGTGAAGAAAGTAAAGCATACAAATTGTATGATCCCATCAACCGCAAAGTCATTATCTCCAGAGATGTAATCTTCGATGAGGAATCAGAATGGAAAACCTCACCTACACAGGAGATAGAAGCATCGACTTCACAGTCATCTACAGAACAGGTTGATGAAGAAGAGCAAGAATTGCCAGCAACACCCCAATCAGTGTCACAGCAGCTCAGACGGTCTACTAGGGAAAGCAGACCACCAGCCAGATTGACATATGCTCAGAAAGGCAAAGCAATTCAGGTGGAAACCACCAACTATGCTCTTATGACTACCATCATGGCTACAGAAGAGCCAGTGTACTTCGAAGACGCAGTAGATAAGCCAGAATGGCAAACTGCAATGAATGAGGAAATGGATGCTTTGTATAAAAATAACACTTGGGAATTATGTGACCTTCCACCAGGAAAGAAGGCCATAGCCAACAAATGGGTATACAAAGTGAAGTACAATCCAGATGGCAGTATTCAAAGATACAAAGCCAGATTAGTTGCAAAAGGATTTGCACAACAATATGGTCAAGATTATGATGAGACTTATGCTCCAGTAGCAAAGATGGATTCCATACGGTTCTTGATATCACTAGCGACACTCAGTACATGGAATGTGTATCAGCTCGATGTCAAGAATGCATTTCTCAATGGTTATCTAGACGAGGAAGTCTACATGCAACAACCAGCCGGTTATGTTGAACCAGGACAGGAGAACAAGGTTTGCCATCTCAAGAAAAGTCTCTACGGCTTAAAACAAGCCCCCAGAAGTTGGTACAGCAGAATTGACAAGTATTTTGCTGATCTGGGATACATGAAGTCAAATGCAGATCATACTCTCTACTACAAAGTTCAAGGGGAAGATATTACTATTGCACTTTTGTACGTAGATGATCTGATTGTGACAGGAAGCAAGGATAGCTTCATCAGAAAGCTAAAACAAGACTTATCTGCAGAGTTCGACATGAAAGATCTTGGACTTATGCACTATTGTCTTGGAATTGAGTTCTGGAGAGATTCAGATAGCACATTCATGAGTCAGCTCAAATATGTTGACAGTCTCCTGAAGAAGTTTCATATGGCAGATTGCAAGATTGCAGCCACTCCCATGGAACAGAGTTTGAAACTTACTAAAGATTCAGAAAAGCCTACAGTCAATGACAGATACTACAGGCAACTCATTGGATCTCTTATATATCTGACAATCACACGGCCAGATATTTGTTATGCAGTAAGCTCACTAGCACAATTTATGGCAAATCCAAAACAGTCTCACTGGAATGCAGCCAAAAGAGTCTTGAGATACATCAGAGGTACAAGACAATTTGGGATAGAATACAGAGGAAGTCATCCACGGTTGCATGGATACTGTGATAGTGACTATGCTGGAGATCATGAGACCAGGAGATCGACACAGGGATATGCATTTTTCCTTGGTCAAGGTGCTATATCATGGTTGTCAAACAAACAGCCAACTGTTTCTTTGTCTTCGACTGAAGCAGAATATAGAGCACTCACTACAGGTGCATGTGAGGCTATATGGCTCAGAAGACTATTGTCAGAAACAGATTACTTTGATGAGTCAAAGCCAACAACAATATACTGTGATAATCAATCGGCTCAAGCATTAGCCAAAAATCCAGTATATCACTCCAGAACAAAGCACATTGATGTCAGAGAGCACTTCATCAGAGAAAGAGTGTTACTTGGTGACATCACACTGCAGCATTGTGATAGCAAAGAAAATGTTGCCGACATCTTTACCAAACCACTCGGTAAAGAGCTATTCGAGAAACACCGACTAGCTCTTGGTTTGATGCAGAGGAAGGACATTCCCATTAAAGGGGTGTGCTGGAATGTAATGCTCAGTCCTTCTTCGATTCCCCAGAATCATCATCTTGAGGGAAGGCCTACTTCATGATGTTGATCTTGAGGGAAGGTGTTGAGAGTTCACGCTCAACATCATGTGATCATGTGTGCATAGCACCATCACGTGATCATATGTGCATAGCACTAACCTTATAGAGTGCTATAAAGGAAAGGGTTAGCTCCCCTAACCCTAACCCTAAAAGGGTTTGTATATATTCTATTTTTTCAACTAAATCTAGTGTACAGTTAGTCATTTGTGGTGTGCTCTCTAGCTGTGCCCTCTCTCCTCATCTCCACTCTTCTCCTCTCCCCTCTTCATATTTTGTCAGGCATACTGTGAAGATGCATGTGTGAACACGAATACATCTATGTGCTTGAAGAAGCCCACTCAGGAATCATATGAGGTCATTTTGCTGCCGTTGATGTTACACATAAAGTCCTGCAAGTTGGTCTCTGGTGGCTGATGCTCTTCGGAGACATGACCCTTGCCAACGTATCCAAATCCCACACAAGGTAGATGTGATGCCCCTGACCGAGATCTTGGCTGACCAACCCTGGGCCAACCCTATGGGGCATCGATTTCATTGGTCCCATAAGCCCAACAGAGCTAGGGGGGCTAGGGCTAAATACATCATCCTGGCCACTAACTACTTCACCAAGTGGGTAGAAGGAAGAGCCACAGTGAAGGCTGATGCAAGATTCACTGCCAAATTCTTATATGACTAAGTCATTACGCGGTTCGGATGTCCGTTGGAGCTAGTCAGTGATGATCGAGAAACTCACTTCTGTTGGAATATGGAAGCAAGAACTAGAAACTAGAAATGAGATAACAAGATTGAAAGACAAGAAATACCTTGAGAAGAGTGTAGACAAGACACAAGCTAGACAGATAGATTACAATGATGTGACCCATGAATATATGGGCCAAAGTACAAGACATAAAGCAAGAGTGCTTATGGGATAATTGTAGAGGTGCCACATGGCACACACTGAAGACACAAAGACTAGACTAGACTTAGACAAATGTAGACTAGGAAATAGTACACTTAGTGTGCACTTATCTCCAACACCCTCCTTAAGTGGACACTAGGAGTAAGACAAAAAGACAAGACTAGAAGACAGGCATAAAGACTGATAGACTGAGAGACAAGATAGAAGACATGACAGACAAAGATCTTGAGACACCCCTCCTCAAGTGAGATCCTCATATGGGTCCACAAGGGTAGGGACAAGATGGATCTAAAACAAAACATAGTCAGATTGAAAGACAGATAGGTAGACAGATAAGACTAGATAGACAGAAGTCTGACTGTAGTCAAACAGAAAAGACCAAGACACTAGAACCCCTTGACCTACATCATCGGTGGTCAAAGTGGTAGACAAGAAATAGAAGTAATCAGAAAGCCCACTTCTCATCATATGAGGAAGGAACAGTAGGATCTGTTGATGGAGATGCTGCAGCAACATGGGTTGAGGTAGATGCAAGGGCTGATGTAGAGGGTTTGGAGTAGTCCCTCTCCCGATGATTATCACGGCCACAAATGCTGCATGGATGATCCTTGAAGCAGTCCTTCTCTATATGATTAGTTTTGCCACAATGGGTGTAAGGCTTTCTTACCTTAGAACTTCCTTTCTTTGCTAAAAAGGCAGTGTTAGTTACCTTTCATTGTTGAGTTCTTTCTTCCTCTTGGAGAGCATTGATGATACCCTTAAGAGAAGGATTATTGTGATACTTGAAGGTAGTGACAAGAGTAGCATAGGTGTCAGGTAAGCTTTTGAGAAGCACATCAATAGCAATATCTTCGGAGATGGGAGACTTGACTGACACAAGCTGAACCATAAGACTACGAAGATAATTGACATGAGAGGCTATAGTAGCTCCTTCCTACATATGTAGATCAAATAATGAGATCATAAGTGCAATTTTAGAGTTTTTAGATCGAGGTCCAAAAAGGGTATCTAGAGTGATCCATGCTTGAGGAGCAAACTCTATGTCGGAGATGTGATGAATGTAATCATCTCCAAGGCCGAGCAATATGATAGCATAGGCTTTGTCGTTCTTGGCAGTGACAACTTGCTCAGTGTCGGGACCTTTGGGAGCAGCACGGTGAACAATGTCCCAAAGACCTTCTTTCATAAGATGGCACTTGATTTTGATTTGCCAAGTATGAAAGTTGGACCCATTGAATTTGTCGATAGATATGAGAGAATGAGAGGAAGATGCCATGTGGGAAGGTCTTACCTCTTGCTAGGATGCAAAGGCAGTGTCTATTCCCTTACAATATTGCAGAAATAAATGAAAGGAGAGATCCAAGAAGCCGGTTCTCTCACCACTTTGTCAAGGCCATAGCATATGACAGCCCATCGAAGTAGGAGGAACAAGCAAAAAAGAGAGACTGCTCAGCAAATTGAAAGAGGCAAAGCACAGTACCTTAATCCCAGGAAGAGGCAGAGGTGCAAAAAGGGGCGTGGTCCAGGAGGTCAAACAGATGGCGCCGTGAAGAAGGCCCCGATCTCGAACAGCAGCTAGAGAAGTGCGGCCTGTGTAGGTACGGATTCCGGAGGTAGTCAATAGAGCGAGCGAGAAAAAGCGAGCGGGCCCAATGAAGCGAGCGAGTTTTTTTACAATTCCTCTGATGAGAACAAATTTGAAACCGAACTTACTATAGCAAGATGTTGTCATAATAAGCATACCAATAATCAGACTTACAATCCACCCTATCTTTCACTTGAAGAACATAAACTAATTACCAAACTCATAACATAGATGACTATTGAAATACCACTTCACCCGCAAAATGCACTAGACCAAACTTTCCAAATGTATCCATGGTTCACCACAACAATTATCAGTTTATGAACAAAATGGTGTTTTAAACCATGTTCTAATCCACGTGACATTCATCATCAAGAAAGTAGTTGCGCACATGTGGTTTATCTAATTGCCACTCATCATATCTCTTGTCGGCTGTCATGAATCTTGCCATTTTTTCTGCATAGCATGGCAACAAACTACAACAAAACATACATTTCAAAGGAAAGTAAGTCAAAGTGGAACAATGAAAATAATTTCCAACAAGAAGAAAGTCTTGCCATTCTTATGTGTTATACAAAAGACAATTCGCTACCAACAAAAAGCAAAGAAAATCAATTCCTAGATCAAGGCCTTACAAACACTATCCAAAGCATCAAAATTTGTACTTTCTTGATTCAAAGGCACCCGTAAATGTTCACTATCTACCATATTATAAAGATGCTAAATAACCCTTTCAAAGTCCTCAATTTTAGCATTCAAAATATATAACAAAAAAACTCAGGGCCAGTAGCATACTAGTCATCAAAGGGGTTTGTGACAGGTTCCACTCTCTCTTCTTCCCCCTCTCCATCATGCTCTGACCTGATCCGTTTTCCAGAATGATCTGCCACAAGTGGCTCAACAATGCTAGCCATAATACCGTTGTCTGAATCAAATGAAAAACAAGGCCTGCCAATGGCCTGACAAGCACGCATAAGAGGGGCTGTACCACAACCCATCTCTAGAACCAGCCCTCCAGGAACACAGAGAAGAGACATAATGCAACCTACAAAAAAACTACTCCTCTCTAGTCCACCTCGTGCTAGCTGAGAAGACATCGGCATGATTGTCCTTGCAGAGGGAGGTATGTAATGAGTCCAGACATCTTCACGTGGATCAATCAAAAGCTGTTGGAAAAGTGGAAAGCTCTCCTCCCAAAAAACTATTGGATTCTTCTTTGCTCTACGTATTAGAGCTAATACTGAAGATTGCATCTGGAAACCACATGGAGAAAAACATGTATAGTATATTGACTTCAACTAGCAAGCATTATAGCATGAAAGATGGCAAAGATAGCATGCATAGGACTTATCCTTCCAAACATAGCATGCATAGGACTAACGAGGAGACATTTGTCAAAGACACTTTTATCATGGAATGCAAACATAGAATGCATGGAATGGTAGCTTACCTTTACACTTTTATCATGTTCTCTACAAAATCCATATGGAAACTTGTCATGAATGATCACACGTCTGAAAACCTCCAAGCCCTGGACATATGCAAACCGTTCCATCCAACCAATACATTGTCCTACAAGCAATTAATTTTATTTAAAACTAGTAGAATGGAAACAAAAAATGTGAAATGTCAATTGTGGTATTGTGCCTTACCTGCCAAAGGACATATGCATGCCAACCAACCACTATCAGACAAAGAAGCTGATGCAACTGCAAGCCCATGCCGCACATGGTCCTCGAGCAAGACATTCCAAGTAGGAGTGGATCCTCTCTCATCAAGTGGATAGCCAGATGGAAAATCGAGCAATATAAAATCTGAAGCCCACTTCACCTTCTTACCCATCCTCTTGTAGTCCTGATCTCGACTAGCCACTGTAATAAAAAACTCATGCAAAATAGCATACTTATCATTTCTTTTAGAGTCAGCAAAGTCTTTGCCCATTGCAATGTAATCTCCAACTGTACAAGCAAACAAAGGTGTGATGCCACGGGCCAAGGAAATGTCAGGTGACTGTGATCGATGGAACACGTATTGCTTCACAAGTCCCGAGATTGATTCTCCACCTATATGCAAAAGCAAATTAATTACAAGTAAAACTAGTGTTAAAGGAACAACTACATATGCAGAACACAACAACACCCTTACCTGCACTCTCTATGTGATCCATTTCATGCCGCATAGGACTAGATGGTCCCTCATCTAGAAAGAGAACAATCATAAACTTATTAATGCAATGTCAAAACAAATTGAAGACAGCATCAACAAACAATCATATTGTATCTTCCTTACCTTTTTCTGGAGGATGTTCTTGTTTCTCTTTCTCTTTCTTATCTCTCCTTGAGCTTCCCTCCACTTTGTCCTTACTTGCTTCATTGGCTTTTTGTGAAGCATAAGTATTGTACAAGTCTCTTTCTCGCACCAGTACTTGTCCTTTAGGAAAATCTATCCACCAGGGACAATGTGCTAATTCCCATTGAGAGAGACGGTGCATGCCAGGTGGATACATGCATGCAGCCTGACCAATCTCCACCCAACTCTTGCACAAATTTGGAATGTCAGAGATCCTTTTCTCTATTCCCAAGTGGGAGAGATATCTATCAACCAAGAAACACAAAAAAATTGGATGTCCCAAACCATCAAAAGGTAAAAAAATCAAGTGGAACAACCATCAATGATTGTGTAATTACATGAATCAATAGCACAAAAATAGACAAATGAAAAATGAACCTTCGAATGAATTGACAACATACCTATAAACCACCCTATGGGCAGCCATGTCCAACTCAGATAGTCCATCTCCTTTTTTTCCACCCTTGCTCTCCATCTTTGTTTCCTTTGATCTTAGCACCACAAACATATGTTTTCTCCCCTCCAGTTTTATATCCTCCATGTATTGCTGCAATGTGTAATCCTTAGGGGTATCCAAAGGCATGCCCATTGTTGTGATCACCCTCAAATCTTTAAGCACTTTCAATGACTGTCTCTCCACTTCTCCAAAAATATCTCTCTACTAATCCACCTAAACAGTAAAAGTTGACGCAATTTTATAATAAAAAAATAAGAGTCATGTTATTGGCAAGAAACAAACAAACACCATGAAAGATGATTCGTATTGGTAGAAGAAACACACCCTCTGTACTCAAGGTCACCCACAGGCATGAAGTACATGTCTCGCATAGGTTTAGTGGCTTCTAACAAAGAAAGGAAAATATTTTTTTTTTCTAATCTCAAATCAGACTTTGCAATGAGTTGGAGCTTCTCCAATGTCACGCAAGAGTCCGCACCATCAAAGCGCAAGGCAAACAACTTTTCCAACCAAGCCTCTCCAAGACCAGGATCTATACAATTCAACACCTATCAAAAGATGACATGTCAGTCACTTAACTTCAAAATAAATGCAACAAAGTATAGAAAATTCAATTCACACCTTTCCCATCCTATCAGCAATTCTCTTTTGAATTATGGTACGCTGCATTCCTTCTGCCTCTCCCCTTTGATCGTATTGTACTCAACCTACATACATAAGTTCCAATTAGAGAAAGCAAAGGAGTGATAAAGAAGTAAGCATCAATACAAATGCAACATTCTATCTAGAAGACAAGCCTTGCCAGATAACCTCTTGTCAATGGAAACCATGGCTTCTTCCCTTTACTCTCTTGAGCCCTCCAATTCTCTATTGATTTGATCTCACTCAAAGACAATGTTTTCATAAACACCATAGAGTCACACTCACAAATGTTGTGTGCATTTATGAGTATGTCCCTTAGACTGGGTTTGATAATGGCATGTTCATTCATGCTAGAAAACAAACAGTAAAGTACACAACCCAATCAATTATAAATGCAAAGTAGCATAAAACACAAATGTGCAGAAGATTCAAAGAGTCCATGTACTTACAAATTCATTCGTTGTAGCCCTGCCAAGAGAGCAATCTCACTAATTTTCCTTGGGTCAATTATTGTGCATACCACTCGTACATGTCTTTTCTTGTTTGTAGGAAAGATTTCCTTGATAACACTCATCCATGCAGTGGTCCTATGATTGCCCTCCCAAACAAATAACATCTTTTGCGACATAAAATGAAAGTCAGTGTTAGACATCACATCTTTCTCAAACTCCTCATCCACCTCTCTCCAGGTGGGAGACCAACTCTTCCTCATATCATCTGTCACAACTATCTCCCCTCCATCACTCTTGCAGACAGATACAATGAAAGACCCTTTCTCCGGGAGATAGCCCTCCACTTGAAATGTACTTTTGAGTGAAGATACATCATCACGAAGTCCTCTCACTCTTGCATAAGGTATCAACCTACACAAGGGAATGCGAGGACACTGGTTTGAATCAAGCATCCTACATTTGCCAATCACATCACCTCCTCCTTCCACCTGAACTTCACTATCATCCAACTCATCCTCCTCCACTCTTGGACCTTTATCTCTTTGAGTTGATGATACTTCAACCTCTAGACCCACCACACTTTCTTGCTCTTCGGTTCCACCTACTGATGATTCAACATTGTGATCTACTTTTGTTCCTCTTGTCACCTTTGTAGAATGTGCCACTTGAACTTTTCTGCCTTTTTTTCCTGTCATCCTGAAAAGACAAAAAACAAGGCATTTTTCCAATCATAGTTCTCAAAACCTTTTCAATAAAAACCAAAACTAAAAACAAGAAACAACATGTAACAACAGATAGAGTATAACCTACGGCAGGTTCAAAGGTCTTCTCAAATCTTTCCATATGCTCAAAAAAACATGAGAGCTTTTTCACATATATATATGATAAAGGGTTTGTTTATGAAAACATATGCAATACATATCACGAGGGCAAAGCCCCAAATAGATAATGAAGTGTGTACACCTCATAAGGAAAAAGCTTCAAACAAATATCTCAAACTGCTGACATATATGAATGCAAAGGTGTGTAAACTCGCACTTATGAATAAATATCATTTTACATATCTAGACAAAAATACATGTATCTACCAATGCAATTGATTTCCAGTTTAGGGAACATTCACCCACTTGTGTCCTAAAAGACAAAGTTTCATCTCCAATGCACATAGTATATCAACTTGCAGTGGTATCTATACACTTAGATATATGGAATTGCAGTGGCAAATATGCACTTCTATGCCTACCCCTTACCCTCATGAAAAGACACCTTGAGAAGCAAAAAAGGACAGCGCGTTAACGTGCTGTCCTTTTTGGCATCTCAAGCTGTCTCTCATGAACGCTTTTCAGCAAGGATTTTCTACTCAATCCTCCATGTATCAATACTCACAAGAGGTTGCTTCGACTATTTCATCTTTTGTCTCCAAGTATGCTTTGGTATACAGGTCTTATGGTCTTTGGAATGCTATTGGACTCTTGGAGGGATAGGTCACATGGTCTTTTGATCGCTATGCAAGGAGGGGACTATTGGACTGCCCGAGGGACCAAAATAGGCAATGCGTTAACGCGCTGTCTCTTTTGGTCTCTCATGCAATTCTAGAGCATAAATAGGACTGTCTTCGAAATGCTACCTAGATGCCGATGGTCTACAAGGTTTTCTAAAAATTTTCCTCTTATCTCTACACTTGAACATTGGACTTGCACTCGTTCATTTGTTTTGTGAGCTTCTTTCATCCGTTCAAGAGTTGAATATCACTTGAATGCCTCTCATGGGAGAGGGTCTTGGACTGTCTGGGGCAACAAAAGAGGCAGCGCGTTAACGCGCTGCCTCTTTTACAGCCCTCCACAGTCCAAGTTCCCCTCCCTTGCATGACTCTGGGTAACTCTAGCAACCACATACATGCCTCGTATATATGGTTTGTAGAATATGGGCACAAATTTTTGACGGCAAGTCCTATAAAATGAAATGATACCTCGGGATGCTACACAACCAAGTCAACAAAAAACCTGTGAACACCATCGAGTCCTAAGCAACAACCACCAAGCAATGCAAGCAAAATGGAGTAACGAAACAAAATGGAGCAAGCAAAAGTCGTGAAGAGCCCGAGGAGATAAAATCCGACGCCAAAATGCAGACTAATAAGAGTATACAGAAAGGCGTACATCCCATAGCCTGGGGCAGCAAAAGAGGCAGCGCGTTAACGCGCTGCCTCTTTTGCTGCCCCAGGCTATGGTGTGTATGCCTTCCCACACTTCCCACAGTTGAAATGCTGTGGTGGCAGTTGGACTGCCTGGGGCAGCAAAAGAGGCAGCGCGTTAACGCGCTGCCTCTTTTGCTGCCCCAGGCAGTCCAACTGCCACCACATCCAAGAGAGGGCAGGAAGGTACACCACATCCAAGAGAGGGTAGGAAGGAACTATGGCCTGGGAGCAAAGCCGGAGAGGGGCTCCATAAAATAATACCTGAGTGCGACGTAGGTGATGAAGAAGGAGGCCTGGGGAGGGAAATAGGAAGCGAGGAGGTTGACGATGGAGGGGGGTGGGCGATGAGGGCACGGACGTTAAAGGTCCAATTTTCGTCTATGTTGGAGGCGTTTTCATGCGCTAGAAACCATTAAAGAAGGCATGCCCGTTGGAGCTCTTGGTGGTAGTCAGCCGAGCTATTGGGGAAGGCTATAGCATGAGCGTTGGTTGCCTTGTGGAGGCGCCTTGCAGGTCGTTGGCGTCTACTAGTCCCGGAAGGCTGCGGAGGCTCTCTAAGTTGAGGTAGACAAGCTGAGTTGGGGAGCTTTGGAGAAGGTGCAGTAAGGCGCTAGAGTCCGTTGCATGCGCATTGTGTAGAGCGGCGTTAGAGCATCACTGCCGCTGAGCAAAAAAGCCATGCTACCAGTTGAGGAGTTGTTTGGCCATTTGGAGCACTGCTGGCTAGCAGTTGTTGGCGACGAAGAAGATGGTCGAGCTGCCTAGGCTATTGATAGTGTGGGAGCCGATAGTGCTGAGGTCGGTAGCAATGGTGACGCCGAGGAAGACTGGAAGCAGAGCAACAAAAGGGAGAGGGCGAGTGCAGCGGCGAAGGTATGAGTAGAAACGAAGACTAATAATGGGCGAAGGGTAGTAGAGGAGATGGAAGAATTCCAAAAGCGGCAGGAAGGGAGGGTTGAAGGTATGGAGGTCGAGAATGGAGGTGGAGCTCTGAAGCAGGCGAGGGTGATGAAGGAGGCAGACGTGGAGGGGACGGAGGGAGGGATGAGAAGGGAGCGAAGGGGGAGGAGGAATGGAATGAGAGGAGTGGGGAGTGAGAGTGAAGGTGGAGGAGGAGGAGCTATGGAGATATTGGAGAAGGAGCTATGGAGATATTGGAGCGATAGAGATGGAAGAAGGAGCTATGGAGCTATAGAGAAGGAGCAGGAGCTAGTGACGATGACGATCGTGGAGACTAGTAAATGGTGCATAAGGTAGACCAAAGAGAATGAGCGAAGCGAGGTTAAAAGAATATAACCGAGTCTAGAGGCGAAGGCAGGCTGTGATCATAGAAGGCAACCAACCGAGAGTGCAGGAGTAGGAGAGAAACAAGGGTTGTGACTTAAGGAAGGAAGCTACAGTGCACGAGTTAGTAGTAGACAATGAGGTAAGACAGTGTAGCAACGGTCTTGAGCCCTTAGCAATGCTGCAGTCAGCAGCACGAAAGGCAAGTGATTATCAGAGCTATGCAACAAAGAGTGCCTTACTGAAATGTGTGACGCAAGAAAAGGCGAACAGCAAGCGATAAAACCATGCGGTAAAACAAGAGAGAGGCAATCTTGCCATTTGTAAGAGCGACGTCGTGAAGAACGTTTACTACCAGCAAGAGGTAAAGAATAAATCACTAAGGGAGAACAAGCACATAATCGAAGAAGAGGTCGACCTGCAAATTGGGAGAAGACATTATTACGTACAGAAGGAATTAGCGAAAATGAGGGAGACAATAAAGGGATTCATGCCATCGACGACGGGAGGGCAACTACTATAGCAGACGACGACGGGAGGGCGACTACTCTGCAGCACGGGAGAGGAGCCAAGGGAGGAGGGCAAGGAAGGCGAGCTGGGGGAGGTAAGCTTGGAGGAGGGAACGGATGAGGGGGTGAGAGACGAGTTGGGGCTCCAATTGATCCCCAACTCGGAGACGATGGAGTAAACGACGGTTCGGGCGGAAGTGGAGTGGCTGAGCGGCTATTGAAGAAGGCGAAGTGGAGTGGCTGAGCGGCTATTGAAGAAGGCGAAGGAAGCCTCGCGTCTGCTTCGAGGGCGCGTGCTGGACGAGGAAAGTGCGAGATTCCTAGGGCTATATCACTTCGAAAGTATTCGCTTCTTGAGATCTTCCTCTTCCTTTATGAGCCAATGTTTTCCATCAATTTCATCAGCATTTACTCCACTCGAATTCCAATGGACCTGTCACCCCGCCCAACGCTCAGTCAATGGCAGGCCTAGCCTTTAGAGAAATGATTTTATCAGATTTTGCAGGCCTGGTCATTATTAGACGGTAGGAGAAGACGTGGGTATGGGTAACGCCAGAAACCGCATAACCCTTGTAATAGTGAGGAGAACACCTTGTAATGACTCAGGATGGAAATAGTAATATTGCTCGTTCATGCAAATGTGAAGTAAACTAACACGTTTTGATAGTTTTCATTTTAGATATGGATTTGAAGATACTACTCATTCTAACTATTACTAGTAAAATATAGTAATTATAAATCTTTAATTTTTTTCTTAATATTTTAGTCTTTCAATTATATAAATTTGAAAGTTACTTCTCTTTTTATTCATTTATATTAAATGTACACCCTTACTGAATGAAATGCATGGAGGCGTCATTCAAGTTACTATATGCATGAAGGCATCTTGTTCAAAGATTACCATTATTCTAAACAAATAAACACATCTTGTTCAATAAAGACTTGCAGTTAAACGACCACCTTGGATGCTAATAGTGACATCCATTTGCATTTGACACTTACAGAGACGAACTTGCTTCTTCTCTTCTCTCCCATAATCCCTCTCAGTGGCTCTTTCAACACTTCTCTTTGCTCCATTCTCTTCGGTCTCCAACACATCTATGCCATTTCTTCTTTTGCCTCCCTGCTTCTGGACCCTTTGTGTAGCTAGCTTTTCTCTTGTTCTTTGGTTGGTGTCGTCTGGTGCTACATCTTGGCTCTAGCATTTGAATCATGCCTTTCTCAGTTTTCATTCGCTTTGGAGAACACGAATCATTGACCATTCGTTTTGACACTCCTTTCCTGGAGGTTTCATTGGTGGAGCTTAAGGAACACTTTCACATTGAGAACGAGGACATTGAGCTGCATCAAGAAATTGGAATAGATGAGCTTGCCATTGTACTTCCAGTGGTAAACTTAGAGGATGGTCAGAAAGGGTTCAAGATTATTGGTAGCCAACAATCAACCTTAAGAGTTCACATGCCCTATAAAAGAGGTTCTCATGGTGACTTTATGAATCATGAACTAAATAGTGTGGTTTCACTGATAGAGAGGATGCCTTTGAATAGTTCTCTTCATGTTGCACTCAAATCTGCAGTTCGAGTGGAGAAAGTTACTGAGCTTCCTCTAACTTATGATGGATATATTGTCTTCGAACTTCCACCTATGCCTAAGGGTTCACCAATGTCTGGAATGGAACAGAATACTGATGGTCATGTTTGGACAAAATATTCCACATGTTCGCAAGACTACTTCAATGGTGTTGTGAGAATGAGTAGATGTTCAGGTTATTTGAGATGTTGTAATTTGGATTGTCCTTTCCTTGAACGAATGGGAGTTTTAAATGATACACAATGGAAAGGAAAGCTTAGGAGACCTCCTCTACCTGGTCCCATTGATCCAGCCTTGGGGTCACTTGTGTGCAAGCATTGTGATGCAATACCAGAGTGTGTTTACCTATGCAGTGCTATTATATATTATTGCTTTCCCCATGAACGAGTGAAGACAACGAGATGTGCAGTGCATGTGGGTTTCCATGACCATCCAGTTGAAAAAGGTAGAAGTCGAGCAAAGGAAATGCAAGTAGATGATCTCATTTCAATGCATGCAAGGTTGAATGGAAATTCCTCTTGCAAAAAAATCGAGGTGTCTGTGGCACAAGACCTTGTGATGGAGATGATGCTAGCAAAGGATGGGGTTGTTGTGGAGCCGCTAGATGATCAAAAGTTCGAAGAAGTGCTTGAAACCATTACACCAATGACCCAGAGAAGGAGGCTTCAGAGAGTGGTGCAGAGCGCAAGAAGTGAGGCTAGAGGAGGGGATGGTGGAATGGATTCAATACTTGATTTAAAGAGGAGATGCAAATATCCATACCTACAAAGTATCCTATTTCCTGAACAATTGCAAGATGAACAACAACCACATATCTTCAAAATGTCGACCGTTGGTCCAGGATCAGGAGTTGATTTAGTGAATCGCATGCGGCCTGGTGGGAGCTTGGGATCACAATGGGTTCATTTTGACCATGTGCATCGAGTGAGGGGATGGTCAACAATGGGTGCTCATGTGTATGACCCATTCATAAGGGAACTATTAACTATAGCAATATGTGAATTCAAGGTGGAGGATAACCATGCTCAAGTTCGATTCTGGGAGCTACTGAACAATACAATGGAGAAGAATGGTTTTAAAAAACCTGAATTCCGTGGATTCATGGCAGATGGAGCAGGAGCAAATTGGCTGGCTGTCCACACTGTTTACAATGGGGGACCGGAAAATGTGATGGATGGTAGAGAAAGAACTTGTGTTTTCCATTGGGAGATGAGCATGGTTGAGCACACCAGACGATGCATTAAGCTGCAATTTCAGGAGGAGCATAAACTTCTATGTCGGAAGTGGAGAGAGGCAACAACTTCAACTTCTGCAGACCAATGCAAACAAACATTGAATTTGTATTGGTCCCCAATTCATGTGAAGGAGGGTGAGCTACCAACATTGCATACGTGGCTTGCTTGGTGGGATGTTAGAGTCAACCAGTGGGGGGGAATGTTCTTGCAGCAAGAAGAGCACTCTGGATTTGTTCCTACAGTGAACCTTTCAGAGACAAAACATTCTAGCATGAGAGCAGCACATGGATATGCAAAACACATAACATTGTATGATGCTTGTGCAGCAGATCTTGCAATGAGTGTCCTTCACAGTGCCCACTACAATGCCTTTATGAATGGAAGACACTTGGGTACAGGACCAAATTTGGATGCTCTCCAGCGAAGAATACTTGATGGTAGTGGGTCTGGTAAAGGGGACAGAAATAGGCTTGTGGATTTATCACACATAGTGATTGAAGAGGGTGGGATACAATCTCCTGAGATGAATAGGCCAATAACAGAATCGGTGAGCATAAGAAGAAAGAGGGGTTCAAAATATTCAACATCGGTCCATGCAAATTATAGTCATCGACCAGAATACATGACAGTGACAACAAGGAGAGTGATAGGAAAAAGAAGACAAATTGATTTTAAAAGTCCATCACAGGACGTGGTTTGTAGAGAGATAGATATTCATGAAGCCAATTGGGCGATCAGGAGAACTGAACCACATAGTGTTGTCACATGGTTTGGCTACTTGGCAGAGAGTCGGAGACGATGTGGGGCACTAATCAATGCACTTGGTAGAAGTGCAAGTTATGGTGTGCCAGCCCCTTGTTTTAAGGGAAGAAGGCAACATTCTCATGGAGTGACAGAGCAGTTTGTATGGTTTTGTAATACTTCTGTCACCCATACATGGAATGTGGATAAATCCATTCAAGGTGTTCCTGGGGTCTCTCCAGGTGTATGGAAGGTTGCAAGTGGGACATCAATGACTATAGACGAGAGGGGTGCCCTTGTAAGGGCAGGTTTCGTATTTAATAGTGATGATTCTATTGGTGTGATGGGACCTCCTTATGCACAGCAGATCCATACACCTAGCCATGTGCGCCCTTCTCATCGTGATGGAAAGCTTGTTTCATGGAGAAGTAAGTTGAATAAAGATTTCAACGAAAGGATACACAAGGCAGTTACAGAAAATGGGGAGGTGGTGAGAGAGAACATCATTATTCCACATGAGGTGCATGTATTCCATGTTCGTACAACAGGATCAATGTCTAAGGGGCTAACATATAGTGTCTTGATTTCAGAGTTTCCACGTTGCACATGCCTTGATTTCACAGAAAGGGAAGCAAGAAAAAGTCCCTACATGCCTTGCAAGCACATATACTTCGTGTTTATTGTTGTCTTGGGCTTAGCTGAAATGGTGCATCAGTTTATGCATCAGGCAGCATTGACAAAAGTTGAATTGTTTCAAGCTCTGGGTGGTAGAAGAAACCCATCAAGTATGTAGTGTATGGCTTGGATGCCCTTTTTTTTCAATTCCTTCAGAATCGGATAATATATGTAGGTGTGCTTCCTTGCATGATGCTACACTAAGTTGTATTTTTTGAAGGTGGAAGAAACCCATGAAGCATTTAGTAGGTAGCCTAGATGCCTTTTTTATATTTCCTTTGGAAGCGGATGATATATATAGGTGTGCTTCCATGTTTTGGCAATGCACAAAAAAACATTTTGTACAATCATTCCAAGGGTTGGTTGGAAGATATTTTAAAGCATCAAATTTTTCTATCAACTTTTTTTTGTATGACATATGCTTTTTGTGCAATGGAGTTAATAACTTTTAGAAAAAAGGTGACTTCTGACAACATGAAGAGCAGTTAATGTAATATGTTACTATTCTCATTATTGAAAGCATTCAATGTTTTATTTTATCATTACTTTTTCACAGCAAAGGAAACATGATTTGAACATGTACTTCTGGAAACATGCTAGCCAAGATGCAGGCGAGTGGTTAAGCTTTCTTAGAGCATAAATTGTGGTAATTGGCTGTCCTGGATGAATATGATGTGGCTGTTATTAAACAGATAACACCTTGCATTGTTGTTTGTCCATGCTCGCTTATTTGGCCTCGCTCGCTTTTCTTCGCTCGCTTTTTGGTAATCCTCCGGATTCCGTACAGTCGTACAGAGACTGTACGGACTGTACACACTCTCGTACATTGATGCAGGTGCAGGAGCGACAGTAGGAGCAGGAGGGAGCAGGAGCTGATGGGCATAGATCTGGAGCTGAACTACGTAGATCTGGTGCTCAGATCTGGCAAAGATGGTGCGTAGATCTGGAGCGGAACTACACAAATCTGGCGCACAATGGCGTGTTGTGATGGCGGGGCAGAAAGAGGCGGGCATATCTGAGTAGGAACGATAGCAACGTGAAGAAGACGAGCAAAAAATGGAGATGGTGGCCAGCTGAGCGGAGAAAAAGTCTGAGAAAAGGTGGCTATGGCTACAGCAGACTGAGGAGAGAGAAGAGGAATCTACATGGCTCTGATACCATGTTGGAATATGGAAGTAAGAACTAGAAACTAGAAATGAAATAACAAGATTGAAAGACAAGAAATACCTTGAGAAGAGTGTAGACAAGACACAAGCTAGACAGATAGATTGCAATGATGTGACCCATGAATATATGGGCCAAAGTACAAGACATAAAGGAAGAGTGCTTATGGGATAATTGTAGAGGTGCCACATGGCACACACTCAAGACACAAAGACTAGACTAGACTTAGACAAATGTAGACTAGGAAATAGTACACTTAGTGTGCACTTATCTCCAACAACTTCCTCAACGAAATGATAACAATCCTGTCTAGTGACTTTATGATCATTCATAGAAAGTCAATGCCATACTACCCTAGGGCAAATGGCTTGTCCGAGAGCTTCAACAAAACATGTTGTAAGATCATCACATGTACGGTAGAAGACAGTCATACCAACTAGGAGCATAAGCTCATAGTAGTATTATGGGCCTACAGAACCTCCTACAAAGTGGCAACACATTGTACCTAGTTCTTGTTAGCCTTCGGGGTGGAGCCAGTAATGCCAATAAAGTATGTAGTGCCTAGCCTCCATCTTGCCATGAAAGAAAAACTCACAGAAAATGTGCTAGCAGAACGGCTAGTTGACCTCAAAAAGTTCGAAGAGACACGGTTGCGTGCAGCCTACTCTCTCTTGGTAGAAAAGGCCCGACGTAAAAAGTGGCTCAAGCGGAACCTCAAGAACAAGGACCTGGTAGAAGGAGATTTGGCACTCCTATATAGCATTCGTAATACTAAATGTAAGCTTAAGTACTGAGGTATGGGTCCTTATCGCATAGTTGAGATTACTCCTTAGAGATCGTGCCGAATAGCCACCCTTGATGGGACAAAAATGGATGGCTACCTTAATGGGATCAAATTAAAAAGATGCTATGGACCACTCACTCCTCTACACTTCAAGCCCTGCATAGAGAAAAAGAACTGAAGGTCGAGGTGGCCCCAGGATGAAACGCTAAGCCAATGAGGAAGCCAGAATTTGTAATGCTAAGCTCCGACAGCATAGGCAAATGACATTGCTTAAGGCAATGATTGAATAGATGCAACTAACGGATGAGCTAATGATAAAGCCATTCAGGTTGCTTGTTCAACTACAGGTCCCACGCATGCACATCAAAGCACTCATGGATCTAGGAGCGAGCCACAACTTCCTCTCCCAAGAGGTATGGGAAAAGCTACAAGTGCCCCTAACCCTCACTGTCGCTTCAATAAGAGCTATAAATGGCCAACTCCTACAAACTTTGGGTTTTGTAAATTTAAGTCTAATGGTTGTTTGCCAAGTAGTGGATATATGATTTTATCTTCTCCCCACAAAAGCAACTGAAGAACAGATTATACTAGGAAGAAAATGGTGCTATGCCATCAACTGTCGAATTAGCTAGTGCACCCGAATTGCTTCGGTCACCAACGGTGGCCAAACGGTGGTAGTTCCATTGTGTGGACCAAGCCCCCCCTCTTCAGTTCCAACCTCGTCGATCCACGATAATGAAGCTACACAACAAGGTAGACCAAAAACCCCAGCCCCCACTAGCACCCCACGTAAGGTTCCAACTCAAAGGGAGAAGAAAGCTAGCTGCAGTGGTAAAACAATGCCATTGCCCACTCGACCTACACCACCATCCTCCACCCAAGAAATCTGTGAGTTGCAAGTACAAGATGCTATCCCATGTGCCCAACATCACTTCGATCAGAACCGACTCTCAGTGAACATTAAAGTAGCAATGATAGCTTTGGTCGCCCCAACAAAGCCTCATCCGAACCCATCCCCATTACAAGAAGAAAGTTGAACTACTCGCCTGTGCCCCCACCTCATCCACTGCCACACATCACCAATGGCTCGATCAACACCACCTGCTTGGTTGGCCAAGGCAACAAAGTCGCCTGGGTCCAGAAGTCGAAGGTGCAAAACCTGAAGGCATGAAAGGCAGCACCACAAGAACTTGAACCTTGAGATACAGTACCACAAGAACCTGCAAACGAACTAAACAAAGCAGCCCAGCCCAAAGGTACCAAATATGCACTAGTGCCACAAGTGGTCCAAATCAACACAAGTATCACCATAATCAGTCGAGGAACTCCACAGGAACCAATTTCCCCTCCACGAAGAGTTACACAAGAACCTCCCTTTGGGGATGAACACTCAAAGATAATGGCAAACATACCTCCTCTGATGGTATTGTCCTACTCACGAAAGCGAGGGTATGCCCCATGGGTAGACTCACGAAAGCTCGCTTCTCCCAAGAAGACGGACCACGCCCACGCTGCAACAATGAAATCTGACACAAATGTGCCCCTAGCATCCAAGGTAAAAAACAAGATGGACACGTACTCTACATGGCTCCTTACACGCTATGCTGCAATACGGTGTCTGCCAACACCGCATTCATCATAATCATTGAGTCCAGGTCTAGGTGAGTGAGTATGGTAGACACACTTGCAACCCACTAGTCCCTACCAAACACACCACCACACGCACACACACAATTAGCACCAAGTGATTAGGATCCATTTTTGCATTTGTTCATAATCATGCACGCTGACCTCACTATCACGTCTGCACAGCACAAGTGCACTCTACTCACTCACCATTTCCCCCCCCCCCCACACACCACTCCCTCTCTCTTTCACTCTTATTACATAGTTAGTATCCTGTCGGTCGTCGCCATAATGGTATCCCACCGACCATCGCGATCCCAACATCCCATCAACTATCGCAATCCCAACATCCCACTGATCATCACAATCCCAACATCCTGTCGATCGTCACAATCACAACATCCCACAGATCATTGCCATCACCATCGACAAATCACATCGATCATTGCCAATGAAGTATCCCACTGACTATCGTGATCCCGACCGACCATCGCGAGCCCAACATCCCATAGGTCGATGCCAAGGAAAGACACCGCTGCTCATCGTCATTCCACGTTGACTGCCCATCATCATCCCGTATCATGCTAATCACGACCTTCGCCACATCCCGCCGACCGTCGTCATTGATTTTTCACACCGATCGTCACCATACCTGTGTCTTGCCAATCGGGGGGATAGAAAATCTATATCAATAGGCTTATCCTCCCGGGTCATTTCCGTAGCAATTGCCCCCAAACTCTTGCAAAATTTGCAGAGAAATGTGATAGTTTCTTGGTCCCTTATGCTACAATCTGAATAGCCTGTTTATACCCTCATGCTCTTCCTCATCCATTGACTCCCTCATCCCTGAACTTCCATTCCTTTTTTCAATGGATACCAAGCAAGAGTTCTTCGAGTTTGAAAGAAACCTGGGACTCCAATCTTGCCCTATCGGACTCCCAAAGCACTCCATCTGCCACGATTCGCATGCCTTCCGAGATCCCCTTGGAAGACTTGCAAGGTGAAGAAACGTCCACAAGTTAGGCCATTCAAGAGGATCCAAGCACGGCAGTCACACCTCCCTTGAGGTCAAGAAAGCACACCTCGGTGCCAACAACGAGCGAGTACATGGTCGTGCACTCCCAAGCACATGCCACTTAGAGAAGCATGGCTCCAAGAACTAAATGCTTGCATGATACACTCGTGCTTTGCATACGAGGGCCATGGCTACACCCTCTACTACCATACATCAGTAGCAGCATATGCAGCTTTCCAGGACCCAGTAGTGGAGGAGGCACTCAACTTTGTAGGATTGAGTAGAATAGCCACCTGTCGCCTATGCCACCTAGCAGAATAGCCACCCATCTCCTGTGCCACCTAGACATGACACTGTTGGTGGCAAAATTCCTCAAGGCATACAACAACAACTCTAATGTTGGCATCCTGTGAGATGCAACAGGCAATCCCCACCACCACCAAATCAATCAGGACGTGGTACGGGCAGCTGCCAATGGTCAACGATAAATACTCCAAGAAGAAAAAGCTCAATGCCCTCAAAATAGTGTGTCTCTATGACTGCCACAAGTGGAAGGGCCGCCTCCAATTCATAGCCATCCACAAGCCTGAAGTGGAGCGACTAGCAAGAACTTTACAATGGCTCACTCAAGTCAAACACGGACCATCATCAGTCCCTTGTGCCAAATATCCTATTGCGCATGGTAGAGCTCTAGGAGACCAACTGGGCTGAGTACTTCTGTAGCCAAATGCGAGACGATCAAAGCACCCACGGGGACATTATCGGTAATCCCATGCTATACATGCCGGTCTTCTACTACTTAAAGAGTCAGCATCTACCAGTTAGCTTTGGCCTAGTAGAGAAATTTGCCATTGGCCCAATGCAGACCGAGCCAGAAGAAATGGAGGTGAAGCCCAAGAGATCAAGGACAACACCCAATGTCACTCTGATAATTCATGTGCAACCGGACACAAGTCAGCTGCTCGACCAATATGAGGACTGCCAGTTGCAAGAATTCATGCGCCAACAATTGCGCCTCCAGCGGGCGAATCTACAAAGTAAGGACAAATGGGTTCAAGAGGAGCCCATTCTCATCGAAGACCTCTAGGGTGATGAAACAATTGAAATCGGCCTCCATACAGTAGTTGGAGCTATGCTAACCACCACCGCTACACTCTACATCTCAGTCTCCACCACCCCTCAAGAGACCACATCCTTCACTACCGGTACCTCTTCCACTCCATGGGCAGGCCTAGCAGAGGCCTTACAATTTTGTAGCACGCCCCAGTATAGGGCATCAGGTGGCTATAGCCACATGATGGCAAAATAGTTGTCACATGTAGATCTAATGGAACTCAACCTCTTTGAAGCCATGGCACAGCTCCCACAGGTCGATTGCATGATATTAAAGAGAAGGTAGGAACAAGCCTCACAACTCTCTGCCAATCTCATCCAAGCCCAACTCTTTGCACATGAAAGCCAATTGACAATGGTTGCAGTGCAAGCAACAGGCCATGCCGTAGTACATAGAGCCGAAGAATATCGGGCCAAAGTTGAGGAGCTTGAGCTCCGCTCTCACAAGGCTCAAGGATGACTTCACCAAAGTGAATCCTTGGTACAGACACTCATGGACTAGGCTGACAAGGCAGAGTTGAACCTCCTCACAATGCTAGAACAATAGGCATAGGAAAGGAGCGATATGCCCGATCACAGGAGTACCACAAACAACAAATCCTATCCTTATAGAATCTCCTGACATAAAAGAAGAACCTTATGGTCTCCCTCCAAGAAGAAAACGAATGCCAGCATGCCATCGACCAATCAGAGGAGTCAAGATTGGAAGACTGAGAGCAACAGGAGTTTCGGATGTACAGGGAGGTCTCCACACAATTAGCCACACACACACTTGCACCACGCAACATCCCCCAAACCCTCCAAATGCATTTTGATGCACTCCGCACACAAAATCTCATCTTCCACCTAGACCTCACTACTCCACTTCCTCCTAACACCCTCTAGACTATTCTTCGCTGTAACCCCGACCATTGCTACCCCACATTAGGGAAAAAGGGAGCTCATTTTGGAGCCTTGTAAGAAATTCACTATTTTTTGATTTATTTCTCTCCTAAAAGACCTCAAAAATAGTAAAATACGGAAATATGGCTCAAAAATGTCAGTAAGGACTACAGAACTGTCAATTCAGAAAGGAATAAGATAATCTTTTGTCTGACTAACATGATTTTGCATTAAATATCTCCTTAGATTTTTTTTTGTTCACCAAAGATTCCGCATCTCTTTTGCCGACGTGTGCAGGACTTTCATAAAGAATCCATCACTGAACTTGGTGATTGCAAGTTTTCAAAATATTTACATGGATACTGCCACACTTCCACGATTCATGTTACAAAACGACTATGAGATTGACAAGTTCGCAACCTCAGAAGCACAAAAAATGCCCGATACTAGTGAGTCACTATCTCAGAAGAAGCGATTACACCATCTTCACATTGACTTAGAAGAAAAATATGCTCCAGCACAAAAAAGACAAAAGGATACGATGCTGAATGCTCAACAACGGGAAAATATGAGAAGAGAAGGGCTTCAACATATTGACTTGTGGTGCGACGAAAGCATATATCCAAAATGTCAAGTTAAAAACTCTACACCTCCATTTCTCAAACCCACCACATTACTGAGGTTTGCCAGTGATGGACAAAATGGACTTCTTGGTTATATTTTAGTGTAGTCTGCATTTGCGGAAACGTATAAAATGATGTACCTACAAGAAAAGGGGGCCAAGATGCAAGAGATAGCCATTCGTGCAAAATTGGAGCAGTAGTTGCAGAATGAAATTGAGGAGCATTCAAAGAGTAAAAAAGAGTTGACAAGAGCAAGAAAGAAGAGAATCGTGCTTGGAGACAGACTACGTAGCAGGAAGATTAAAAACATTGCAAATTTGAAGGCTGGGACTGGTGGATGCAAGCGAAGAATTCAGGAAGCAAGGTTAGATTGAAATTTATCATTTTGTATACTCAAAAAGGCCCTCAAATGACTATATCTATTTAGTCCCTTACCACAAAACAAGAATGGAGGTGTTGAATGATATAGGCATATTGTGTTGTTACTATAGGAAATTATTGGAGACTGCAAAAGAAAATATAGATCCAAACCTTCTTCCTGTTAAACAAATGAAAGGATTGCTTTCTTGTGGTGTAGAAAAAGGTTTGATTGAGGAAAAAAAATACAAAACAGTCAAACGCAATGTTGTAGAGGACTTTGTATCCAATAATCAAGTTGATGTCACTACAATCCAAGAGGCTCTTGATGTTAGTGGAGTTAGCAGGAAGGGATATAGTTCGATTTTCCATGCGATATCCTCAACTTTGAAAGATCATAGGATTAAACGAGTTTTACTGCCAAATCCAGCAACCGTGTGGAGGATAAGAGGTCATTTGAATGAAAGTATAGATTAATTTATTGGGCAATATATCCATATTGAAGAAATATTTCATGGTGGTAAAGGAACCACTGTGTATGATCCTTGGAACAATATATTTGTAGATCTACAACAACTTCAAAGAAGAATGGTCGAGTTTTATGGAATAACATTTGAGGAGTGCAAAGGCATTTTGAAATTTGTTATCAAACTAGATGAGTGTGAGGTTGTAAAGGAAAAGAAAATGGAAAGAGTTACTATTACATTGATGAATGGAGCAATTGATACATCATTGACTGAAGCGAGTTCGAAGTATTTTAGTGTACAGTCAGAGAAACACATATGGTGGTTAGGCTCATTCCAGGTATGATCATTTTTTGTTTTGTACTTGATTTTGGTCATTGTTTTCAAATCTGTTATAGTAAGACTTTTGTTTTCTATAATCTGGCAGGTGAAGATAGAAGACCATGAAACACTAGATTGGGTGTTTCACCACATGGAAATACCAAGAATAATCAAAAGACAAGTGCAAGGTGAGAATCTCCATGTTGCAAGAAAAGGTGATTTTCAAGTAGAGTGGCACATGGCCGGCGATCTTAAAACACTTAAGTGTATGTATAACGTTAGTAAAGGAGGCAACTCAAAGTCTCCTTGTCTTTACTGCAAAGAATCAGCTCAGGTAATGGATTCCAAATGGTGGAAGAGAGCACCTAATAGAGATAAAGGTGACCCTGACTTCAAGGCCATTCTAGACATTCCACTATGTAATGTTCACATCTGCACATTGCATGGTCTATGTCGAATTATTGAGAAATTGGTATTTTTATATATTGGATTTGCTTGGAAACTCCATCCCAGAAAAAATAGAAAGGATGCTCTTCAAGCATTGGAAAAAATGTTATCCAATATAGGTCTGCATGGAGGAGATGTTCAAATCACAAAGGATTTTAAAAAGTCTACCAATGGCAAGGAGGTACCAATCAAGCCCTCTATTGGTGGTGTTAAAGCAAGAAGATTCTTGTCTCGACCCAAACACAGTAAGCAAGTAAGGCAAGGTAGAACAGTTTCAAACATTAATTATGGATTGTGGAAGCAAGTCCATAATGCTGTGAAAGATCATGAGGCACATGGGGAAGCATGAAATGTGAAGGCAGAGATGTGGAGGTCTCTTGATCAACTCTTCATGTTCTGTGACAAAGTAACATGGACAAAGAGTGATTACAAGAACTTTGAGGAGGCAATTAAACATTTTGGGAAGTCAATGAAAGACATGTGGACAGCCTGCAATATAGCTCACTACATGGTAAGGTTCTATCTTCTTCTTTTACTTAAGCGTGATCCTCTTTTTTTTATTACTTACTATGCATTCTTATGTCTTACAGCATATCATCTAAAACCACCTTCCCTATTTTGTCAAAAAGTATGGATGCCCAGCAATTTGGTCTACCCAAGGCATGGAGAAGTCTCACTACATGGCACGTAATGCATTTTTTAGACACACACAACACTATGGAGGGAGTCAAAAGGCAAATACTCTGAAGGAAGTCTTTGAGTGGCTTTACCGAGGCATACTACAGAGGCTGCATGCTAAAAGAAAAGTTGCTAGCTCCAAAATCAAGCTTGCTTTTCTTCTAGCCCAAAAGCAAAGATGAAGACAAACTCTCGACAATTCAATGGCAGTAGAGAGACATAGACAATGGAGGGAATAGAAGATATTTAGAAACCATAAATGGACAAGTAAACATGAATAGGACTCATTTGTAACTTATTGGTGTTATGTCCACATGTTTTCAAACTCAATCAATAGAATTTTTTTTGTGGAACAAGTGGCCTATATGATTTGAGACTCCATCAACAGTATTTCTTTTGTGAAACATGTGATCTAAATGTAATACATTTGTTCACAATTTCAATATACTGTTTGTTTAATATTTAATGACACCACTCTATCTAAATGTACAAATCATTTCATCTTCAACTTATTGTTCATTCATACAAGATCATACCAGACATCAAAGACTTTGTACAAATCAGTTCAACCTCAATATAATGTTTGTGCTATATTTGATGACTAAATCCTATTTCTCCCAGGGCCTGCCGATCATAACTCTCTTTTTGATCTTGATTGGAGCCTTTTTCTTCCTTATTGGCTTGATGTCGACTGTTTGTTTATCAATGCTTGCCACTGTTGCTTGTCTGGGAGGGGTATCCTTTTCTTCAGCTGTCTCCACGTGTTCTTCTTCTTGGATTGTGTCGCCTGATGCAATCATGGGTGGCTCTCAAAACCTTATGAGCTTGTGTTTTCCATAGCCCTCTAGACATTTGGGCTCCTTAGCACCGCATGCTAATGCATAAGAAGTGTAAAGACAAAAAGTAAGAGGCCCTAGAGGCCTGCTTATTCACATAATCTCCAAATATATCTATGGCAAACAACCTCTCTATCAAAATGATCTTTTCCTTTTGCCATGAAAGATCATGTCCACCTAAAACCCTGGAAAAACATTTTAAGAAGTAAACAATGGCTTCTCCATTGTTGCTCAACTACCTATGGTAAATCATGATCTTAGCACTACATAGATCATGAATATAATGAGCTAGGCTTGACAGTTTGTGAAACCCAACTGGCCTGCTTCCACTTGATCTCTACAGCAATGTGTCATCCTCAATTTGTAGCTACCACATATCAAAAGATTGGAGTGAGACAATACACAACCTACAAAACATTTAAGCAGAAAACAAAGTATTTGATTTGAAGTAACAAGATCGTACCTTCTCATTTTCATCAGCAACAGGCAGTTCATCTTTCCAAAGATTTATTCCTCTCCCCTCCAGTCCAGCCTCTTCTTTAAGCTTTTCCGTGTATAGTGCTGAGAGATTCATAGCTTCCTATGTGAGCTGGAAGGTAGCTTCACCTGGCTCTTGGAACTTTTCAGCCTCTTTGAAACAAAAAGTAAGGGCCTCTGCAGGATCAAAAATTGTTTCCAAAGCCAGTAGTGAATGGTCATCCTCTATGCCAACCTCGTTGTCAAGCCTTGAAGCCTGGGCAATAAGGGAAATGGCATAGTCCTCCCTCAAATTGAACATACACTCTATATCATGGAGGAAAACATAATCTTTTCCACCAATCAAGACACCTGGAAGCATGGGCACTACATAGTTGCTACTCTAAACATCAAAATCTTCAACTGGCTATGCTTCCCTAAGAGTTTTTGTCCTCAATTGAACAAGGTCAAGAGCAGCCACTTGCAGCCCCTCATCCTGAAGGTTGATATCTTCTTCTTGCTATGCCATTTCTGAAGCTAAAGGAACATCCTCTTTTTCCTCTGCTTCAAATGTGTCTTCTTCTTCAGCCTCCTACCCTTGTTCATCTAGAGAGTCCTGATTGAAGACAATGTACATAAGGAATGCCATGGTTTCCTCAAGCACTTTGCACTTTCTGGTGTGTAAGTTACAGTTGAATTTATATTGATTAGGCAGGCTGTCAAATCTTCTATTCACATGGTACCTCAGCCTGTCAATGGAGACAATATGATTTATATGCACAAAAACCTTTTCACCTTCCACAATTCTTCCTGCCTCTGTCAGTTGTTTGAAGGTATCCCAATGGTCTGAAAGAAAATCTTTGTGATGCTCCAATACAGAGCTCATAGTGAACTCCATGTTGAAAATACTGTGGTATATGTGGAAGTTCCTATGAGCCTTGCATTTGTGAAGAAACTCAAATAGAGAAAATCTGGAGACTTTTCCTCTTCTGGTTCCTTTTGTTTTGTGATGGAAGAATCAGCATTCTACTCTAGTCTCTTCCTTTTGCCTATTCCAAAACTCATATACATTGAATTCTATATGCTGACATATGCAATTAGGGAATGCATAGGATATCACCAGATAATTCCTTCATGAGCTCTCATGACTCACCTGGTGATTGCTCTGGTCTAATAATAGTAGCAGAAAAGTCCAGCTTCCTCTTAAAAGAAGGGGCCTGGGAGTCAACTATTCCAAAGCAAAAACATTTCTCATCATCAAGGAAGAATTCCACAGGGGAAAAGATAGCAAAACAATGAGGAAGAAATGAGAACCAAAAGAGACACAGGAATTTACAAGAAAACGCGATGTAGGACCATTTGGAAAATATAAAGCACTCTCCTCGCATTTTGTTGCAAATTCTCCAGTTCTGTTGATATCCATGTCAAATCAAACACTAGGTTCATTTCATTGATTCCTGGACAGTATGAGTTGATATGCAAGAGAAAGGCTGGAGCTGAGTGAAGCTTTTTATGAGGAATGTGTCAACAACATAAATTTGTAGCAAAATGCGATATGGGCTATCTAGAAATTTATAAAGCACTCTCCCCGCATTTTGTTGCAAACTTCTAGGTTCTATTCATATCCATCTCCAATCAAATTCTTGGGTGATTTACCACATTCTTGGACAATATCAATTGAATATGTAACAAGAAGGGTGGAGCTAAGTGAAGACATTTGGACATCAAGAATCCAATGGATGGAAGAAATATATGTCAAAAAACATTGAAAAGAATCTAGAATTCTGACCTTTTCTTTCCTTTTCCATGCTGTTGGAGTTGCACTGGTGAATCTCCTGCTCTTTTCTTAACTTGAACTCTGCACTCTAGGTAACCTAGAGATTTGGCAGTGGTAGTAGTCTTCAGGCAGGTTATAGTCTGGATGGAGTGTGCTGGGTAGGAAGGGATCAGAGAGAGAAGGAAAACGAAGATGCGAGGGTCTTGCCAGGGATGAAAGATTGGGAGGCAGGGGAGGGAAGAGTGGTTGTGGAATTGATTATGAAATCATGAATGGCACAAGTTCCAAGGCATAAAGTGTACCTTTCACATGTGCCAAGTTTCAAACTCCAAGAGATCTGGGTCCCATCCACACGTGTGAAAAATGACTACATTCCACACGTGTGGGATTTAGTAGCTGCCTTGTTTGTATTTTGCACTTATCTTTTCCCTCCTATCTAATCTATCATGTCTTAGCCCTCTTGCCCTCCACTCTCAGCTCTCTTGCCTCCCTACCTCCCTACTTTGCAACATCAGCATCCTGACCAGCAGCACAGGTTCATCCCCGGCACAGGGTACTCATCAGCAGCACATCACACCCACAGATAGATTTTAGGTCAGTATGAATGGGTTCCTCCCTCAGTCTCTGCAATCTTCTTGCCTACCATAGAAACAATCCATCCTGCATGGAAATGCATAGACTCAGTCCATATTTTATTTAGTTTTAAAGACAAAGAAATCACTGTAGGAATGCAGATCTTCAAGTGTGATAATTGCATGTGAGGGTAAAACTGTACTTATGGGTTCTTCCTTCAGTCTATGCACACTTCTTGCCTTCCATAGACTCAATCCATCCTGCATGGACATGCAAACACCTTCAAATGACTGAAGGCATATTCCAGCATGCTGCCTCATGAATTTGTAGGAAAACGTGAGGAGAAGGCCTTAGGAATTTCAAACAGCCAAAATCGCATTTTGTTGCGAATATTGAAATGTTACTTCATCCACCCCTATCATTTTGGTTTTGTGACTTCCATAGTTGTCCATGGCTGTACTCTTCTTGCATAAACTCCATTCATATTGTATTTAGTTGTAAAGATAGAGAAATCACTATAGGAATGCACCAGCATGTCACTTCAGGTATTTGTAGGAAAAAGCGATTTCGACCTGTTGGGAATTTCAAACTCTCCATATCGCGTTTTATTGCAAAATTTTCAATGTTGCTTCATCCACCCTTGTGATTGTCTTTTTGTGTCATACCATGTTCTCCATGGCTGTAATCTCTTTCCATTGCTTTGTATGCAGTTTGTCAGAGTGATGGCAAGAACTAAGTCAACTGCAAGGAAAGCTGGCAAAGGGCCAGGGCTTGCAGCAATAGCAACTGGGGCAGGTACCAAGAAATTTAGTGTGCCTCCAAAGGGAAGAGCTGCACATGGCAGGAAGGGTAAGCTAATGAGCCTGCTCTAGCAAAAGGCCAAGAGCTTGAATCATGGTACAGGTGTGCTAAGGGAGATCAGGAAGCAACAGAAAGCTATAGGCTTTGCAATCCCCAAGGCACCTTTTCAAAGACTGGTGAAAGAAATATGTGATAGTTGGCACCTTGGGTTCAGGTGGAACAGGACTGCCATTCTTTCCTTACAGGAAATGGCAGAGGATTACTTGGAAAAATATTTTGAAGATGCAATGCTGGTAGCAGTCCATGCTCACAGGGTGACTGTGATGGCCAAGGACTTCAACACTTTGTCCAGAGTGAGATGGAGGTATGACAAGCTTATTCATCTTGTGGAATGGCAGGACATAAAGATGAGAGACATATTATTAATTCCACCTACAAGGAAGTTGAAGGTAGATGAGGTTAAGGTTGTTGAAGTAACCCACTCAAAGAACACCAAAGGGAAGGCTGCTTATGAGGAGTCACTTAAGCAGCAAATAAAAGAAACAAAATCTATTATAGATATGGAGACTAGAAAGAGGGAGCTGCAGATACAAAGAAGGTTGCAGGAGCTGGGCCCTGATATAGTTGTCCTAATATAGTTGTCCATATTGAGGATGAATTTTCAGTGAATGATTTTGACTTGACAAAACCATGCTTGGCAGCATTGGCTCATAAGAATGAGTATTGCTTAGATACTATCATTCTTGCAATGCTCTAGTAAGTGTCTATTATTTTACATTTTTTGCAAAACAATCCTCCTTGTACCTCCTTTATACCCTACCCTAATTATTTCTTGGTCCTATGCAGCATGATGACAAGCTTGCTTCACCCCTCTGTACAGCATACAGTCCATATTATTGATCCTGCCATTTCTTCTAAGTTAAGAGATGCAAAGGAAACTCCCATCGGTATTTCCAACTGGTTCAGACACTGTAATTTTGAAGTTATCGATGTTTTGCTACTTCCATACCATAACAGGTATGTGGGTGACTGCTTCTTTTGAGTTTCTTCTTTAAGATTGAGAACTCTTGTAGGCTTTCATTTCTTAATGCTTTTTTCCTTACGCAGTGACCACTGGAGTTTTGTTTCTATTGACATCCAGCAAAAGCAATGCTTTATATTCAACTCTCTTAAAAACACACATAGAGAGCTGAAATTGTAAGTGGTGTGTGTGCTTTTTGAACTTAAAACTTCATTATTTTGATATCATACTAACTAAATTATATGTATTGTAGTTGTATTAGAAGGCTTCTAGATGCATTGGATCACTGTCCTCCTAATGTCTCTCTTTTGGATTCAATAGAGCCAATAAATCTAGAGGTAAAAAGTTGTTCCCTCTACTGATGTCTATTTCATGCTATGCCTTTGAACTTATTGAATAATTTTGTTTTGTTCAGATGTTAACAGTTTCTAACATATCTTTCCAACTGTACAGACACCACAACAAGATGATTCAAGTAGCTACAAATGGAGAGTGCTAATCTATGCCAAATATCTACTTTCAAGCTATTTTGAGAAAGAACAGCCAGACCTTGTAAGAAAAATAATTTTCATTTAGCTTGAAGATAATTGATAGTGATACAAAGTGTTCTAAATCATCATATGCCATTGCAGATGAAAGAAGATAGCTTCAGCTCAAACTATGTATATAATTTGAGAGCTCATACAATTTGGAAGTTTTTGAGCTATGCCTCCCCCAAACTTTTTGTACCAGCTACTGTCGAGTTGGGTGAGAGCTCTAAAGTACGAGAAGGTGTCATACACCTTGATGCCATAGATGAAGCTAATGTGGTGCCACAAGGACAAGGACCTAGTGCTGATGAGGAGGAGCCATAGGAACAAGGACCTGCTACTGATGTTGTTGAGGAGAAGATGGAGCAACAGCAAACAAATGCTCATGGGGCAGTAGAGGAGATAATGGAGCAGCACCAACATACTGTACACGATAGGATGGAGCAATAGAAATTAGATTCTCCAAAAAATGATGATAGGGAGAGCTTGGACCATGTAGAGCAGCCTCTAGATCAAGCTGTAGATAAATAGAAAATGGTTGTCAAGAATATGTTCTACATGTACAACTAAACACTTCTGTACAAAATTTTACTTGATTGACTACAAAACCTTTGTTTATGGAGTCTGTGTTATCTCAATTTTCAAATTTTCAATGTCTTTGCATTTTATTGAGCTCTCGAGCACTTGCAAAAAAGCAATATGAATCAATAGGGTAAAGTAAACTAATAGCAGTGCTTAATGAGACTTGCTTAATGAGACTGGGATAAATCAGATGGTGTACCTTTTTATTGTTGTAGATAAATAAAAAGTCGTTTGAAATAGAACCTTCTGTCTCAAACAGAATGTAATTGCGCGATTGAGCTAGGGAGCAACATTCTCTTAATGAGATATTGACTAGCACATCACCATTCTCAACAACATCAATATCAAGAAGTTTATTTTTTGCACCAAAAGAATCTTCATCTTGATCCATTGGGACTAGTTTTGTGCCTAGCATTCGATTGCGTTTATAATAAAAAGAAAAAATAAAATTTTGTGATGCAACCATGTACTTCAGTTGCATAGAAGGTTGGACAACCTCACAAAACACTGAACTACATGTCTTCTTATCCCAACCTTTATCCAAAAATTGTGGCATGCATGCCGAACTTGTTGCTTTAACTGTGAACATTGTTTTTAAAACCTTCACTGGAAAGGTATTAAACAAGTCCACAAAAACTGTGAGAGGCATGCATAAAGAAATTTTTATTATCCTTGTGGTAATATTGGGCCTCAGAGCTTTCTGTACTTCATTGAAAATCTTGGCCCTATATGCCTCTATAACACTAGAATGTGGGTGAGGCCAATCCACTGAATTCCATGCCGGAAGGTCTTGTTTCCTTAACACACCATGTGTGCTAGCATTGTCCAGCAACTGATAAAAATTATCAGTAAAAAATATACCCGATTGAGCTAGCTCTGTTGCACATCGACCTTGGTATTGTTGTTCTCCTATCGATCCATGCAGAACATCTATAAATCCCAAAATACAATCGATGTTTTGCCATGTCTCATACGATGAAGGGTATAAATCTAAAATAAAACAACACAATAATGTCAATAAGCAAAGAAAGAAAGCTTCATCTTAAAAATCCATACACCTTGTAAAGAAAAAACCACAATTAAAAAATATACAATTAGGCCTGTGTTGCAGAAGATCATTTAGATAGTCTCGCAAGACAAGTTCTTTATGCATGTAAAAATGTTGAATCAAAACTTCTTTCACCGATATCTTCCCTCTGGTGATTTTAAAATCTCGTACTCTTCCCTTCCATGATGCCAAAAAAATGTTTTTATTCTGGGGTCTTTTTCTTTTGCTAGGTTGCATGAGCACCCATGCTCCTTTTGAAACACTAAACCTTTCCCAAGTTCCTTCCGTTTTGACTGTACTTGAATTCTCTACCGAAGAAATAGAAGAAGCAGGTCGACGGGGTAAGGATGTGTGGTATAATTCTGCCTTCATAGCATTATTATCCACAGAGCGTCTTCCACATGAGCGGCCATGGTTTTTATTCACCATGGAGACCTTCTGAATTTGTAACAATAGCAAAGTAATGTAAACAAGATAACAAATTGAAGTTTCAAGAAAGAAAAAGTGGGCAGACAGACAGTTGACAAGAAACATCTTACTCTACGCCAAATAGGATCAAGGGAGCAGTTTTGGAAAAGAAGAGGCTGCTGCACAATGAGGCAGTGGTGTAGAATGGTAGACCTTTCGAAGGAAAGGCAGCACAACATTTCAAATTTCAAAGGAAGGTGGAAGCGAGAAGGCCCTTGTCAGATAAAATGTCAGACTAGATTCTATCTTCGTGTCCAAAGATCTTGTGAGAATAAAAAACCAATCTCCACATTAATGTAGCACGCTTGTACCTACATAAAGTATTGTTTCTTTTTTCTATTTTCTCATATTTTCGTGAATTTCCAATGTTACGTTGGCCCTATATTGATTGGTTGAGAGCTTATTTTTCCAAACCATAAAAGGCCCCAAAATGAGCTCCCTTTTTCCCTAATGTCTTAGCCATGTCATACTTCTCCCTTGATCTCCAACCCACTTCTCTATCTCTTCTCCGCCCCTCTAATCTCCAGACATCCGCCCATCCCATCCTCCTCAATTTTCAAGCCTGATGCCACATCATCACTGAGTCCCTTATTTATCCTACGGACGATGAAGTGATGCTACTCACAAAGCCTAAGAAACTCATGCCATGGGTCTACACACCCGCAAGTCTGCATGCAGAAATTAACTGGATGTAGACCTATAGCCGAGCCTCAACTGTACAATCTCAAGGGCACCTTGCAGCCTACCAGTCCACAACCTACCACCCCCTCAGAATAATAATCCTCTTCAATAGCATGCTACAGGCTCTCTAAGACTCACTTGAGTCCTTGGTGAGCAATTTTGAAACAATTCATGTAGCCTACCCAAAGGAAGTCACCGAGGGATATATCCAACCTATTGCACAAACCAAGAAAATTCCTTGATTTTTGCAAAAGGTTAGGTGCACCCTTAACTTATTGCACATGCGACAGGTTGAGGGATATATCAAACATATTGCACAAATGATCCATTAAATTTTGTTTGTATTTTAGGGTTAGGGTTTAGGGTTTAGGGTTTAGTATTTACGGTTAATAATTTAGGATTTAAGATTTAGGGTTTAGGATTTAGAGTTTAGGGTTTATGGTTTAGGGTTTAGGATTTAGTGTTTAGGAGTTTAGGGTTTAGGATTTAGGGTTTAGGGATTAAATGTTTAAAGTTTAAGATTTACGATGGTTAAGATGTTTTTGTATTAATTGTTTAAAGTTTAGGATCCAGGGTTTCGGTTTAATGCCTTCCCTGCTAGTTTTGATATAAAAGTTATTAAGTAATAATAAGCTTAATGATTATTTATTGTGTCTTATTTTTAGTTGCTAATCTATTTTTGTACATAAAACAGGTATTTACCCTAATAGAGGATATGGATGTGGTGTTATATAAGAAGAATGAAGTGGTGGCTTTTGGACGAATTCATAGTGTTGATCCTATGAATGTGTGTCATTTCCAATGTTGTGGTGAGAGAAGATGTATAATGATAATCACCAATGTTGTAAATCCGGAAGTACATTTAAAATATCCACATGGAGACTTTGAAACATTGGGAGATATCTTACAATGTGACATATTTGATATGCAAGCACATAGAATGCTCTAAGACCAAGACAAAATTGTTCCAAAGATGTACTTTCAAAATATCAAGAAAACTTATTTTAAGGGGGGAAAAGTAGAGATGTTATCTTGCTCCGGAGAAGTTTTAGCAATTGGCAACTTTAAGGGCTATGCTTAGAGTTTTCTCTTTATAGTGGAGATAATTAAGTTGACTAGTGTAGGTGTCATTCAAAATGCAATGGATAGTACATCACATCTAGACGTCCATAATACTACATCTCATCTACAAGTTCACAGTACTTGTAAATGGGGGTTAGCTTTCTTGAAATCAAGTTTTCCCAAGATAGTTTCCTTCAATGTCATGGAAGACACAACAGAATATTATCAAAAAAAAAAACTATAACACAAATGGGATCCAAATTGATAAGAAGCTATAGTAGTGATCAAGAGTATCATAGTGGCATGCTCACATGTATTGAGGACATTATAGTAATAGATGTTGATGCAAAAAAGGTTTCTTGTGTTGCAAGTGACTCAAATATACTCACTAGTATCTTGTGTTGCAAGTGACTCGAATAGGCTCACTGGTATAGAAGACTTGTCCTGTGTTGCAAGTGACTCGAACAGGCTCACTGGTATAGAAGACTTCTCCTGTGTTGCAAGTGACTCGAACAAGCTCACTGGTATAGCTGTGTTGCAAGTGACTCGAACATGTTTATTACTGATATAGAAGACTTGTCTTGTGTTGAGAATAATAAGATGGGACCACAAAGAAAAATACATGCAAAGATCAATGGGATAAGTGATGCAATAATAGGAATTGATGATATTAGTGACAATGATCATGATGTTACCACTCAAATGCAGGGCAAAGGGGGAAGAGAATTTGAGACTTGTCATGTTGTTCGTAATATTGTTGCCAGCATGCCAGAGAATATAGATGGGAGAATCTTAAGTTACGAAGGAGAAAGAGTTCAACCACAAAATTCAAGAGGCATTGGCAACAAATTAACATCAATGAACATGTCTACCAGATTGCCATCTCCAAGATATTATAAGGCATGAAATAATTCTCAAGCCCACATAGCATTTGATTATAGAGATGAAGATTCAAGGGAAATGGATTCAAGGTTTGATGGTCTTACAACTGGAAAATGCAAGACACTATTTTCAAAAAGAAAGTATGTGAGTGTGAAGAGGCAAAGAATCATGGCATTAATTCAGAACCAAAGATACATGTAATGTTATCCGAGAAGAATATGGAAAGGATGCTTATGCGAGTTTGTTGCAAGAGACTTTTTATTAGAAAAGTTTGGAAAGATGATTGTGGAGCCATACGCCTTGGTATTTGGATTAAGACAGTGCCTAATAGACATAACTATCTTCTTCAAAAGTTTTCATGCTTTCTTCATCAAGGCAATGATCAAGATTTGAGCACAAGACACTGTAAACCTAGATTGAAACCCATGGTTAATGGGAGACCCATTTGCAATCAAGGATATCAATGGTTAACTAGACTATCACATGGCACATACTGGACCATCTGGGTATAGGTGAAAGAAAAAGTGGTTCATACAATTCATGGAAATACCTACAAGCTTAAATTGGCATGGAAGCACTATAAATGCAACCGCAACATTAAAGCGAGTTCTCAAAGACCATGCATTACCACAGCCTCATCTTCAACAAACAATGCTAGATGGACATGTCAAATGTCAACATCTTCCTTTGGGAATGACAAAGAAGGTCATCCTAGAAACTATCAATAAAACTTTACAAGGCAAAGACAAGAGCATGATTTCACGGTCAACCTTGTACAAAATTTGGCATAGAGATTTTTGCCATGTCAAGACACCATCAAAGCAAAGGATGTCAAATGTAAGACATGTGATGAATTTAAAAATGCCATTGAACATAGTAAATGTGAGCAGCAACAAGGAAGATATATTAAATGGCGATCAATCCATTTACGGCATGTGCAAGATGCTCAAAATTTGTATGCTTCTTAGAGAGAGGAAGCTATTTCACATGTCGATAAGTCCATGTGCATCACCATTGATGGCATGGACTAGAATACAACAACTTTGCCATGATATAGACATATCCCACCGGCATTGGAGGGAAAACATGGACTAAAAACACAATTGTATGGAGTATTAAATACTGAATCTTTTGTGATGTATGGATTGATAGTTTGCATGACCATGATAGTAACTAGGTTGTTACATAAATCATGAAAGCAATAAGAAAGGTTAGAGATGCTTGTGGATGTTTACCTAACATGTTGCAAATACAAGCTGATAATTGTTCACTTGCAATTCTTGATCTTATATGGCCATGTATATCCTATTTGCCTTGGACCTAGATTTTTTTTTTTGAGAAAAAAAGGTTTATATTATAAACAGTTCATCTGATATACATTTATGATCCACAAAAAATCGTTATATCCGCACTTTTGTGTATCTTAAAACACCCAAAAGAAAACTTGTAGCTGCCTTAGTATGAGTCTGAGTCAGTCTCATAATAGATGGATCCCTTGAAGTGGCACTCTTGATTAAAGTTGTGATGATGTCCCAACTCGTGGTTTTTTATCTCTACAAAGAACTGCGCAAGGTTGCTATCATACATCTTCGAAGCCTGCTAACCATTCAGAAAAAAGATATTCTACATTAGTAATCTTATCATTAAATTGAAAATCATTTCTGGAAATCGACACAAACCATAATGCATGTGCATGCACTAATGCCCAGCATGAGTGTTTGACTTTAGATGCATCTCCAAGCAAAATTGCTTTCCAATTAATTGGCTCACCTAGTTGCATTTGCACTCTCTTCCAGATTTTCCTAGCTGATGGGCATGCTACAAATTGTGCTCCCTGATAGCGTCAAAATTTGCCATCCCCTTTCCTCTATTCCATTTGTCCAAGCAGCCTTCAATAAAATTAACCAAAGCAAAGTCGACATCTTCTTTGGAATGGCTTTGGCCCAAATATAATGGAATCTCCAATCCCAGCATAGCATAGAGTCAGAGGTGTTCTATCAAGAATTTAATATAGGAGTCATATCTTCAATAGAATAAAAAGGAGTAGGAATAGGGAGCAAATGAGGGGAGTGAATCCAGCTAAATTCCAATGCATAGTTAAGTATTGAGCCCTCCTTCCACTGAGTGTCACCTTCCTAAACTGCTATTCTATCAATGCCAAACATGGTATCTTGATTAGTCAGTCTAAATTCTCTCTGAATTTCTAGTAAGGTCTTCCATCTGATCTAATCTCTTTGCCACAACTGGGGATGACCTCGTTGAACAGGAAGCAGGCTCTTCAAAATCAATATATTGCTCAGTGATGCATATTTGTGTATTATTGATGCCCAAATAGAGTCAAGATTTATGAAAAAACCTTTGTCAGAGAAGCGCAATTGCATTTTGATAAATTCAAGTGCTCTCCACAAGGATTTCCATAAACCAGTGCCCTTAGTAGAGTAGGGTTCTAGACAGAAAACATCATACAAAATTCGGTAATTCTTCCATCTCTTTGCCCTAACATCAAATGAGCTTGAAATTTAGGGCAAGGAGTGTAGCCCAATCTAGTTCCAGGTTAATACGGACCTTGAAAATCCAAGTCGCTGCCAATTTTTCTGCCGCCTATTTTATGTCAATCACTCCTAGCCCCCCTTCACTCTTTGGTTGAGTACAAAAATCCCATCTTACCTTGAAGATTCTATTATAGCCTCCCCATAGAAAGGACCTGCATTTAGGCATGATTTTATCAAGTCTTGCTTGGCTAGGATGCCAGCACGACAAGTAAAAGATAGTTATGGGGTAAAGGAAATGATTAAGTACCATCCTTCTTCCTACCAGGTTGGATTGAAAACCTCTCCACTTTTCCACTTTTGTGCTGAACTTGTTAAGGACCCATTCCCATCTCTCCTTCATTGAGACCTCAAATCCCATGGGTATGCCAAGCAAACTAAAAACCATGCCTTTTTGGATCAATGGTGGACAACCCAGATGATCCAACTCAGCCTGAGCTTTTCCACTTTCCGTGCAATAGCCAATTTTACTATGATTGATGAGTGAACCAGAAGCTAAACAATAAGTTTCTAGGCATTCCATGACTTCTCTCATGTCACATGTGGAGTTTCTAGGTATAAGATTGGTGTCATCTGCAAATTATTGCATCACCATCTGCTTACCATTAGGCAACTCAATTCCTTTCAATGAGCCCTTAGAAGTTTCTTCTATTAGTAGCTAGCCCAACGAGCCTGTAGCTATAGCATAAAGAAGAGGGGCGATGGGGCAGCCTTGCCTAATGGATCTTCTCAACTGAAAAGGAGAAGACATCTCACCATTGATGCACACCTTAGTTGTGGCATTGGACAACAATAGTTTGATTACAGCAATGAAATGAGGTCCCAGACCCATGTCTTTCAAGGATTGCAAAAGAAAGGTCCAATCAAGCCTATCATAGGCTTTATAAAAGTCTATTTTGATGAAGCAAATGTCTTTCCTAGACTCCCTAGGGTGCTCCCATCCTTCCCAGATATTAACAATAGCCTCTAGGAGGTGTCTCCCTTTTATGAATCCCTTCTATTCCTATAAAATCCATCTATCCATCTTGTTCTGTATTTTTAGTGCTAGTGCCTTGGCAAAGATTTTGCAACTATAGTTAAGCATCGTCAGATGTGTCTAGTTCTTTATTAAATCTTTTCTTCCATCCTTTGGAATAAGTTTAATTATTCTGATGTTTAGGTGATCAGGGAGAGAGGAAGTGGAGATACTTTCCTACCATACCTCCAGAAGTATGGGGCCTATACAATCCCAAAAGACCTTGTAGAATTCAACGGGTCAGTTGTCTTCTCCAGGAGTTTTGTCATCTTTCATGGCCATCATTGCTTCCTTAAGTTCACCCAAGGTTAGAGGAGCTTCCAAGCTGTGACGGTCAAGACCTATGAGACAACCTTTTGTATTGAGGCCTAGCATCTAGTTCTTGCCTGCACTACTCTATTATCTATCTGCATCGTTTGTGACAAAAGATTCTTAAAGTGATCGGCAATGTAATCTTTGTTCTTAGTGTCTGATTGAGCCCAACTATTTGGAATAACTTCAAGGAGTGGGATTTCCTCCAACATTCTCTTCCTGCATATAATCTTGAAAGTTTCTTTGGTGGGCCTATCAAGCTTACCAGCCCACCATCTTCTGGTGTATAATTTGGCTGATGAGTATCTTATGCTTTCAAGTTTGGCTAGTTCACTCTTAGCGAGATGAAGTTTGACCTGCACTTGCATGTCACTATTATGTGCCTGGGCTTCAAGAGCACCGAACCTTTTCTAAACATTGGCTATTCTTTGATGTTGAACTTTATCTTTGAGCTTTCTATCCTGCTTAATCACTTCTTGCGTTTTGAGGACATTGCTGATCCAAAAGTCAGCCGCGTTCTCATCCATGAGTCTAGGAGCAATCCAATTCACTTTATCTTGTATAATGAAGGAGAAGTGGTTTGTGATCAAAGAATGAAAAAGTGGAAAAGATTGTTCTTTTTAAATTAAAAGTATCTTGTAGGAGAGTTTGAGAGAGAGAGGCTCTATCTAAATGTGCTTCTCTTCTTGTGTCCCCAATCTGCCTATTGGACCAAGTGAAATCTCCTGCCCCAATAGTGTCAACCAAGTAGAGAATCTTTGAGGTCACTCCAAGAGCATAGTTTAGATCCTCTTAAAGTATTCCCTTTTCCTAGTCATCTGTGCATAAACTAAAACTAATGAGAAGGAGATGCCCTTGAGTAGGCATTTCAAAAGAATCCATTAGTTGTCAGTGTCAACAACCACATCTACAACACTTTGAGAGTAGTGAGATAGAATTCCAATTGCACACCCCCCTCTACCTTCCTCATGGGTAGTGTAAAACCAAGTCCTCCTCTTTTCAACACTCCTGAGTTGAGCATTTAGAGCTTCACCTGTTGTTTTAGTTCCTTGAAGTGCCAGAAAGGTTGAAGAGATGGAGTTATCTCTCAACCAAGTGGCCAGCATACTTGCCCTACTGGGGTCTATGAGACCACAAACATTCAGGGACAAAAAAGAGATGGGTTTACTTACCATTCTTTTTCTGCCCCTTTTTTTCCCTGGGGTTTGGGCTACTTGCATGAGCTAAAGGGCCTTTGGCTATAGACAGTCTTCTCCTACTGTGTGCAATTGCAGTAGGTTTTCCCTTAACTAACTGGCTAGGGAGAGAGGGAGATCTTCTTTAGAGTCATCTACATCCTCTGTAAGCATATTGTCACTCTTTATGACTTCGTCCTCAAAATCCTTGTCCCAATCACGCCCTTGTTCTAGCTTGGAAATGAGCTAGGGATTGGGTTCAATAACTATTTCTACTAACACTTCGAAGGCATTTTTCATTGGTATGTCAGGCGTAGTACTAACTTCGGGTACCAGTGAGACAACCTGTTTTGGATTCATTGGGCTGACTGGGTGCAATGGAGTTTCTACCTACTTGGAAAAATTAGGCTATTTGGGTGTCCATTTTTCGTTAGGACCTTGAGGCTAATTAGAATTGTTTTTGTCCTTCGATCATTTTAGCAGACAACTCTTAACTATGTGGTCCGATAGACTGCACAGAAAGCAAGAATTGGGAAGGTTCTTATACAAAACCCTTTGTTCTCTTAGTACTCCTCCCCTCTATTTAAGAATTACGATCGTATCAGGCAACTCCTCCGCTAAATCTAGTTGAACACAGACTTGAGGATTACCTATGGGATTAATTAATTACTCCCTTTCTACACTAAGTACCTCACCTATGCTACTGCATATTAATGCAACTTGGTTGCATAGTGAGAAAGGAAAATATGAAAGCTCTACCCAAACCAGGAGAATAGTTGAGCCTGGTTTATCTGGATTGAAGAAGGGAGACCACTTGTCAAGATATAGAGGCTAATTACACACTCTCGAGAGACCATGCAGTAAAACTCTCGTAGCATGTTCAGCTTTCTTGAAGAGAAAGATGAAGTAGCCTCGATAGAGGAAACGGATATTAGTGACTAAATTGCCTCTCATGCTCCAAGGAAAGAGGTTGTGGGATGAGGACCATGCAAATATCTGATAAGTGCATGCAATTCAAGCCATTCAACCGATTCCTCACAAGAAGATCTTCATCAACTTGAGCAAAAATGGTTTTACCTAGTTCAGAAGGTGTCCTCTCTCTTGGAACACTTGAGCTCTACTTTAGAACACCTCGTGTATCATCAAATGATCGATTTCCTGATTCTGTTTTGTTGGTGGTGGGGACGTCAACTTTGCAAGGATCTTGTCGGAAGATTGGCCTTCCTCTTGGGTCAACTTCACCAGTGTGGTCTGGGTCTCATTCCTCTCTTCTTGTATGCCCGCTTGTCCGAGAGCTACCAGAAAGCTTTTCTTTCTCTGAAAGGAGTAGAGAAGAAGCCCCCTTTGTTTTTCTGAAGAGCCCCCGTGTACGTGGAGCTAGGTGTTGAAGCTTGTCCAAGGTAGCTAGGAGACACTGCACCAATGTTGAGAGAACCACAACATGTGGCCCTTCCAAGTTTGCTACCTCCACGAGCGGCAATCGTAAAGGAGTTTCCTCAATCATTGGTTCCTTTTTGGGTTCCTTCTTGGGAACCAGCAGGTGAGGTCCAGGTATCTCTATTTCCATCTTCGACATCTGTCTCCCATCACCATCCTTCATTTAACCCTATCATACATTCATTTTTTCTAGAAGGTAATTCAAACTCACCAATCTGGACCTAGATATTTGCAATCCATTTTTTCTATACATAGCCAAAGCAAATTGGTTGCTTGCTCTTCTGGGTTGTTTGCGGCTTCCTTTTGTTAGCGAGGAATATATGTTAGCCTCCTACAATGTAAAAAGTCCTACTACAATGTGCTTCTAGTGGTCAAGGGGCAATTGTTGAGCATCTAAAAGCAAAAAATACCTTGCTTCTTATTTAGGTTTGTTGTCCAAAAAATTACATTCAACAAGCATTTTCCTACGAAAGTGTCATAGAGGTCTAGAAGTTACGGTTGAAAAAGTGTCATAGAAGTCTATAAGTTTAGGTTGATAGTATACTAAATGTTTTGCTAGTATCCAAAATGCCCTCTCCAAATAGTATTCTATCCCACAACCTAGATCTTCAGGTAGTGTGCCTTACCCATTTACCAATGGGAGGGAACTTTGGTTGCACTTATTCAATCACCTTGGGTATTTTCAATTTCTTTAGATACTGGTGGGTCAAGTGATTCCACGCACATTCTAAATGATCTAAGCCCTCCCAGTTTTAATGGTATCCCTAATTTCTTTAGACACTATTGGGTCACGTGATTCCACTCACATTCTAAAGGATCTAATCCCTCCCAATTTTAATGGCAACAAAAAAGAAAGAAAGAATAATGTAGCGACCACTTTTTAGGAAAATGGCAAGACTTGCATATTTTAGTCAAGAAGTTGAAAATGAAGAAAAGACCTAGTGATCATCAGTATGTGGTATCAATGGTAAATGGTTATGACAAAAAAGGTTGGGACACCATGGTCTATATAGTGTACACCTTGTATATAGCATCATGAAATCAATTTATATTTCTAGGTTATGCACATGAAGCATGTGAATGCTATTATCGATAGAGAGTGCTTGTTTGGTTTAGGTTCCTCCTTGTCTTAGATTTATCTTCATAACTATTTCTAGTTTAAAGTAGAAGGTAAGACTATTCTACTCCATGGTAAAAAAGATACATTAACATCTCCCATGATATGTTCTATTTAACTACAAACTCTTGTAAAAAGTGTTGAAATAGGAGAGATTTTTTTGTGTTATTTACTGTGTGATGATGTAATATATATTCCTGCTCCCAATGAAATGAATGAAATTGCATTGTTTATGACATCTGTGGATTCAAAATCGATATGTTCAAAGAGAAAATTTGCTTCCTTGAAAGAATTATTTCAGGAATTTAAAGATGCATTTCTTTATAAACTAACAAAAGGCTTATCACCTTCTTGAGATGAGGAACATGCAATAGATCTTATACCAGGATCTAAATCAACCAGTAAACCACCACATTGACTTGGCCAAAAAGAGGCTAAAGAGGTTGAATTTCAGCTTAAAGATTACCTAAAAGTGTCTTAATATGGCCAAGTGTGTACCCTTGGTCTTCACCAATAGTAATGGTGAAGAAAACAGATCATGGATCTATGTGGTTTTGTGTAGACTATCATGGCCTCAACAACATCATGATTAAGAATAAATATCCTTTGTCTCTCATTGATAAGTTGTTCGATCAATAATCTTTCTATGCTTATGACCCTGATGGATAATTTCTTCTAATGTTATCTTGGCAAATTCGTAGTTGTTTTCTTGCATGGGATTCTCATTTATAGAAAAACTAGAGGACCAAGTTTTTACGTCCCTTTCAGAGAATTAGTTATTTGATAAAGAAAGTGAATACAAATTCTTTGTCGAAGAAATCCCATATTTGAGCCAATCATCTCTGTTGATGGAGTACGTATGGACCAACTAAAATTGAGACTATTTTGAAATAGCTTACTCTAACAAACCTAGTTGAAAGCAAACTTTTTTAGGATTATTAGGCTTTTATTGCAAGTACATTAAGGACTATGCAAGATTTTCATTCCCATGATGGATCAATTAAAGGGGAAGGGAAATACCTTCTCAGTTTTAAGAGACTCAAAGTAGAAATTTTATCTACTACTATATTAAAAGGATATACAATAGGGGAGAAATGGGGTCTCAAAAGGGCCTCCAATTAGTGTTTCCTAAATTCAAGGGATTAGAGAGGGATTTGAGGTGTACCAATGAGAGTGCTTCTTTTTGTGGGACACTAGTATCTTGTGTTGTACAAAAGGATATGTTGAGCATTTATGTTTGGTAGACCTCTCACCCATGGTCCTCACTCTTAGCCATGGTAGAGAACCCCTAGCCATTAGATCAATGGGTAGATCCAAGGGAGGGGATGAGGGGAAAGTGTGCTTCAATCTGGTCCATGGAACAAGGGGTGGATCCAAGGGAGGAGTGAGAAAACATGCGTGCCTCAGGATCCATGCAGCGCTCTAAGGTGAATGGAACTTATGTGGAGACATGATGAAGAGAATGCTCATGACATGCACTTCAAGTCAATTAGACTCCAAGATATAGTAGCTTGGACTCATAAATAGAATCTTGAGTGAATGTCATTTCTTTTTTTTCAAGAATACATGATAGGCCTCTTATATAGAGAGTGCCCTTAGAATAGTCAACACCTATGGGATCCTCTGATCCACATCTCTCCTTATGGATATCCTCGATCCACATGTCCACATCATGTAGTCCACATCCTAGCATGGCTACTTCAATTCTTTCCTATACCATACCTTAGCCTTTAATCTATTTGCTCATGGCACCATATCTCAACACCTCCCCTTGGTGCCATGATCCATTGGCTACCGCAAGGTGGTCAGATGTGAGTTTACATTCCATCACCTCCCCTTAGTGCATACCTTGCTACTTAAGGTGGTCAAGTGTGGTTTTTACTTGTCAATACCTCCCCTGGGTGCTTACATGTCTACTCTTAGGTGGTCAGGTTTGATTTACAAACATGTGGGCTGAAGGTGGCAAGGTTTTTGCTTCTCAATACATGTTGTCGATGGCATTCTCTTCTTTGCTTAATGTAGCTTGATGCATGATGCTTTGTTCTTCCATGTTCCTTAACGCTTTTTGTGTGGATGCCATGTTCTGTGCTATGGTCATCTCATGCACTTGTGCTTTTGGCATGCTTTTTGTGTTCATGTGTTGCTTTTCCATTTGCAAAGGTCTTACCATGAGCTTTGTTTTGCTTTAATGGTAGTGTCTAGTTGCTAACATTGATTTCTAACTTGACAAGCACATAGAGCTCAAAAAAATGATCAATTTTCCTCTTTGGAGTGTGTGCAAATTCTTCCTAGATTGGAAGTTATGGCTTATCAAAGTTTTGATTAAAAAAAGGGAGCTTTGACCATCCTGTATCAAGGAGAGCAGTTTCTTCACTCCAATAGCCATAGGCGGAAGCTCTGCCATAGCTTGCCAATAGTTGTGCCACCAACTAGTCACCTCCAATTGTCTCCAAGCCTCTTGTGAAAAGACAGACATCTAGTCGACTATTTGCCAAAGCTCCAAAGCAAGGTGGCTCAACCATCTCATCATCAACTAAGGCTATGGACTATAGCAGACACCGCCATATAGGCAGCCACCTTGCTACTTACAACCAAACACTCACGGTGCTACTTGCATCTTTCAACAATGAGCACTCCCTTGCAACGTCTCCAAACGAGCCTCTTAATGCCTAGCTTGGCTCCTGCAGCCTATGACACATCACACGAGCTCAAGGATCATGGACAGAGCATCTCCTCCAATGGACTTCACCTTCGATTTTGACAACATATGCCCCCAAGCTCCCTGCGACATCATCACACCATAGCTAGAAAGTTTCCCTCTCTCAGAGACCTTAGGACATGTGGCAGCCCCCCTTAGAATAGTCAACACCTATGGGATCCTTTGATCCACATCTCTCCTTGTGGATATCCTTGATCCACATCTCCACATCATGTAGTCCACATCCTAGGGTGGCTACTTTAATTCTTTCCTATACCATACCTTAGCCTTTAATCTATGTGCTCATGGCACCATATCTCAACAAGGAGATGAGAGTAAAATGCACTCCAATCTGGGCCATAGATCAAGGTGTTGATCCAAGGGAGGGGATGAGTGCAAAATGTGCTCCAATCTAGGCCATAGATCTAGGTTAGATCTAAAGGAGGAGGTGAGAGCAAATGGCACTTCAATCCGGGCCATCCAAACAGGCACTTCACAATCCGAGCCCTTGATCTTAGATCTTCATCTCCACCATCCAAAATGTGCCTTCATCCTAGCCCTCCAAACAGGCACCTCCATCTTGGCCATTGATCTTAGATCTAAATCAAGGGTGCACATGAAAAGGTGCCCTTGCCCTCTTAATGAGGCCTCCACAAAGTCAAACCTTGCCCTCCCCTTGTCAAATCTTGCCACTCGGAGCCCACCAAAGTCATCCTAGGCCATTGATCCACCATCTACCACCCATCTCCATCCAAAGGCCAAGGTTGATCAATTTCAAACCATGTCAGCTGAGTAGATGCTAAGGGCCCTTAGCCCATGGGTTACCATAGTGGTTCACTTGTAATTAACTTAATCCATTTTTAAATCAATCCATTTGAGGTGCCCTTTAGGATGACCTTGCTTGCTAGTCCTTGCCATAATGTTTGAAAGTTTTTTTGCCTTTTTAAGAAGAAAAATCTTTATTAATATATGTAGATACACACTTATATGTATCCATCTATAGAAGATCCATATGTGTGTATGTGCGTGCATGTGTGCATGTGTGTGTGTGTGTGTGTGTATGTATGTACATATGTATGTATAATATGTTATCATCTTTGGAATTTATGAACACAACTAGTTGCTCACCAATGAAGCACTCTTTATACAAATTTCCAAAAATGTATCTAGCCTAGGTCATGATTAACACATACGGAACTTTTTAATTAGGCCATGATTTCACATGATATCAAGGACTTATATGTGAAGATAGTGGGAGAGAGGGAAGGAGTCTCACTTGAGGCTTTCTCACAAGCACAATGGGGGAATACACACAAAGGTGGAGGCTGAAAATAGTTTTCCTCTTCTTAGTTGTGAAAGCCAAAAGAACACTAGTACAAAGAAATAGAAGAACCCTATATGTGGGTCTCAAACCAAACTCAACTAACTAAGGTGGCATACTAACTGAGCCACGAACTAGTGTAGATAAGGATAGCTCTCATCCAGCTATTATTCGTGGGCGGTGTACCAACCGCATCTCCAGCTAACAAGTCGGTGACATAAATGCACAATAGTCACCCTGGCATATCGCGAGTGGAGCTCGATATCTCAACACTCCCCCTCGAGCTCAATCCCAAATCCTGCACACCAAGCAGGTCTCTAAACTTGTGCAGCTTCTCTGCGCCCAATGCTTTCATGAATATGTCAGCTGCCTGATCCTCTATGCTGACATAAACTAGATCAATAAGACCTAGTAAAACCTTCTCCCGCACATAGTGATAATGCACCTCAATGTGCTTTGTTCTAGCATGAAAGACTGGGTTCTTTGCCAAATGTATACTACTCATGTTGTCATAATAAATGACAACCGGACCATTTGTAGACTGATGCATATCATAAAGTAGCTTATGCAACCAAGCTACCTCACATGCAGCCATTGCTGCACCCCTGTACTCAGCCTCTGTGCTCGACAAGGCAACTGTAGGCTGTTTCTTGCTGCTCCAAGTGACTGCAGCACTCCCAAAAGAGAACACATATCCACTGGTAGATCGTCTATCTGAAATACTACCAGCCCAATCAGCATCAGTGTATCCATGCAATTGTATCTGAACCCCAGCCTCATAAAATAGTCCATACTGCAATGTGGACTTCACATACCTGAGTATGCGTCTAGCCGCATCCAAATGCGGTTTCCTTGGAGCCTGCATAAACTGACTTACCAACCCAACAGAGCATAGCTCAAATCTGGCCTGGTAATAGTCATGTAAATCAAACTTCCTACTATGCGTTTGTACATAGTAGGGTCCTCCAGAAGCTCACCTACATCTGCGCTCAGCTTCACATTCTGCTCCAAAGGAACTGAAATAGGCTTACAGCCTGTCATCCCATATTTGGACAACATGTCCAATCCATACTGCCTCTGCAAGAGCTGTATCCCACTTGGTGATCTAATCACGTCAATGCCCAAGAAATAACGTAGCTCTCCCAAATCCTTCATCTCAAACTTCTTCCTCAATAGCATTTTCACATGAAGGATATCTTCATCACTATCACCTGTGATGATCAAATCATCAACATAAATGACCAGCAGCATAATCCCTTTCTCTGTTTTTCTCACATAGAGTGAGAAATCTGCCTTGGAAATCTGAAAGCCAATAGTGACAAGATATTGTCCTATCTTGTCAGACCATGCTCTAGGTGCTTGTTTCAAGCCATACAAGGCTTTCTTCAACCTGCAAACAAACTCAAGATGAATAGCATGAACATAACCTGCTGGCTGCTCCATAAAGACCTCTTCTTGCAAATCACCATGCAAGAAGGCATTCTTTACATCCATCTGATGTAAAGACCATCCCTTTGATGCAGCCATAGCAATGGCTACTCTTACAGTTGCCATCCTTGCAACCGGGCTGAAAGTTTCTTCATAATCAATGCCATATGTCTGTGCATACCTCTTGACAACTAATCTTGCCTTGTATCTATTCACAGAACCATCTGCATTGTGCTTGATCTTATAAACCCACTTACAACCAATTGCATTCTTGCCTTTAGGCAAAGGCACCAATTCCCATGTAGCATTAGCATCCAAGGCATCCATTTCTTCATCCATGGCTTTCTCCCATTTTTCATTTCCCATGGCTTGCTCAAAAGAAGTGGGTTCTGGTTCCTGTATCACTTTGACCATATAGGCATAGTGAATGGCTGTAAATCCATCATATTTCAGCCTATCCACAGGATACCTAACCCTGGTAGACCTGCGCAAAATAGGCTCACTTCCAGGTGCTCTCAAAACATCCCTGGTCTTCCTTACTCCAGGTGTAACAACAGAAGGAATACCCAACTCATCATCAATGCTCTGTTCTGAGCCACTGGATTCACCATCCACAAAAGAGTGACCTGCATTCACATCAAACATGGGCTGATCTACCTCCTCTTTTCCTTTTCGTGATACCTGCATACCACTCTCTGCATTGCTTTGAGGGGATTCTCCTGATGTCAATCTGCCTGTCCATGGCGAAGTATGTGAACCATTGGTAGAGGACACTCCAGGTCCACTGATATTTTGTGATTGCTGCTGTGCATTCTATGCAGCATTACCATTTTGTGCATCTACATCAATCATCACATTTATTGGTTTATACCAGCTGCTCATCTCATGAAAAACAACATCTCTACTCACTGTGAACTTACGTGTAGAAGGGTTATAGCATCTATACCCTTTTTGCTGCAGAGAATAACCAATAAAGACGCACTTCTCAGCTTTTGGATCCAACTTGGACCTCAACTCATCTGGCACATGGACATAGGCAATGCAACCAAAAATCTTCAAATGAGAAATATCTGGTTTCCTACCAGTATACATCTCCTCTGGCATCATGCCGTGTATTGCTGTAGTGGGAGTCCTGTTCATTATATAGACTGCTGTAGCAACTGCTTCAGCGCAATAATAATCTGGTAGATCTTTTTCATTTAGCATAGCCCGAGATACCTCTCCAATATGCCTGTTTTTTCTTTCTGCAATTCCATTTTGCTGTGGGGTATGACTGCATGAATATTGCTGCTTTATACCATGCTCCTGCAAGAACCTTGCAAACTCATTTGAGAGGTACTCTCCCCCTCCATCTGACCTTAGGAATTTTATTTGCAGGCCTGTTTCTTTTTCAACCATAGCTTTGAAAGCTTTGAAGTGCCCAAACACTTCACTTTTCTTTTTCATAAAATACACCCACAGTTTTCTGCTGAAGTCATCAATAAATGTGACAAAATAGTGACAGCCTCCAATAGATGCAGCTTTTGTAGTCCACACATCAGAGTGGATTAATTCCAATGGCTTTTTACTCTCTTGAACATGCCTAGGAAAAGGTTTCCTTGCCTGTTTCCCAAATTGACAGGCTTCACAAACCTTGTGCATTTCTGCAACCTTGAATTTAGGCAATCCTGCAACAATATTTTGGGCTTGCATTGATTTAAGTCGCTGTATATTAACATGACCAATGCGTTTGTGCCAGATATCAATATCTGCAACTACACCGGTCCCATGTGCAAACATTGCTGCACTCAATTCAGGCATGTCTGCATCCAACGTAAACATCCTGCCCTTCTTCTTTCCTTTTGCTATCAAGCGACCATTATTTTTCATATCCTCAACAAAGCATCCATGAAGATTAAATCTGACCTGCAAGCCTTGCTCAACCATCTGACCAATAGAAACCAGGTTCTTGGTGATGTTCGGGACATGAAATACATCAGACAAGTATTTCTTTTTCCCATCCTGCATAGACAAAGGAATTTTGCCAATCTGCACAATAGGATGTGCAGTATCATCACCAGTCTCCACAAATCCTGGCTTTTCCATTTTCCTTGCATCTTGCATCCATTCTGCATGACTTGTCATGTGGTTTGATGCACCTGAGTCAACATACCACACATCATTTTGTTCTTCTGCACTTGTCACAGAATTGGTCATATGCTGCACCATAAATAGATGCTCATTTCTGTCATCACCCTGCCTGCTAGAAGATGCATAATTGCCTTGCTGCAATTTTCCATTCATAATGTCATTCTGCTTTTTGTAGCAGTCCTTAGCCATATGACCCATTTTGCCACAATAGTAGCATTCAACATTGCTGTTTGCATTTTGGCTTCTCTGCCATCCACCACGGCCTCTTTGGCTCCCCCTGCCTCTAGAGTTACCACGTCCTCCTGCATAGGACTGGTTTTCTTGCGTTTGTTGCATATTCTAATTTCTACCACGGCCTGCAGATCGGCCTCCTCTACCTCTGCCTCTACCTCTGCCAGCATTTGAGTAGAAGACAGTTTCTTTTGAAGTTCCTACTGAAGAAGAGGCACCACCATTTCTCTGCTCTTCAGAAATTAGAAGAGAAATCAGCTCCTCAAAATCAAGAAATTTTTCACGGACGGCAATGGATGTCCAGAACTGTGCATAATCCTTTCCTAGACCATTCAAGGTCATAGAAACCAAATCATCATCATCCACTGGCGACCCAATGGAAGCAAGTGCATCTGCAATTTTCTTCACTTTCATGTGGTAGTCATTTATGCTCAAATTTTCTCTCTGCACATTGTGCAACTCCTGTTTGAGTTGCATTTTCCTGGCTTGCGTATTTGTGCTGTACATTTTTGCCAAAGTATCCCATGCCTCCTTTGGCGTACTTGCATCCTGAATATGCACAATCATGGAGTCCGAAATACTGATAGATAGCTAGTACATAACTTTCCTGGCTCTCTCATGCCATCCTTTGAATGCCTGCATTTCCTGTTGACTGGGAACATTAGGAAGAATAGGTTCTTCTTCATTTCCTGTAATGAATTCCCAATAGCCTTTTCCCATCAAGAAATTCATCATTCTAAACTTCCATGCCTGGAAGTTGTTCTTGTCAAGCTTTTCAGTGACAATCTGTGAAAGAGAATCAGACCCCATTATAGAACACTGCAAAATATTCTGTCACTGCAAAAAACACAGCTTTTGCCTCACACGGGCAGATCTGCAAAACTGACGAAAGTGGTATTTCACCACACAGTCACTTCCTAGTGACTATTTTGCATCAACAGGCAACAGGCATGAATCTGCAACTCCCAATATCTCTGCACACAGGCATACGATGCAATTTCTGTGGCACCTTTCCACCGACTAGCCGCGCAGTGGTCGCACAGCAAAAAACAGGGCCTTTTTCTGAGTGCCTGTGAAGAACTTCCGCCTTCAAAATGGGCCCCGAAATGGCCTCAAATTAGAAAAATAAAGTCACTGAGGGCTTCGCCCCCACCCGCAGCATATACTGCGCTCTTGCCACACCGCGAAGGGCGTCTCAATCTGAGACAGTGCACTCTTGCACTTCCGGCTGTGCTACCTGCAGAGATTTGCTCCCAAACTCGAAAAAGGAAAGCAACACTGGTCCTCTTACCAGGACACTGCAAACTTGGTTTGCTTTCTTGAGCTCCTTTCCCCTTTCACTCTTCATAAGTTCTTATTGCATTCACTAGTTGCATGATTCTGGTCCTCTCCCATAGTTGCTTTGCCTTTTAGAACATTTCGGACTATAGATACTGATCACTAGCTAGCATAACGCATTGATGGTGCTCCTCTACCTGGCTATGAAAGCCTTTTGGCAATTCTCTTGTCTTAGCTGAGATGGCAGCTCATTTCTTCTTCCTTGACAGGTTTTGTTGCTCAAGTGGCTACTTGCTTCATTGGTTTATAGTCCATTATAGGTACATAAAGACCATCGGCTCTTACAACCATGCAAGACTGCCTCTTTGCTGCTCTTCATGACCTAGTTCCATCGTCACTAACGTGTCAGACACACAGAGTTTTGGCTTCCCCTTCTCAGTCTATTGCGGTTACCAAGTTTTGTTGATGCTCTCAACACCTACATTTTTGCCTCCTTAATCTCAACTAGAGAGCCGTGGTTCAACTACTACTCACTTAGCCTTAGTCTTCACAACTATTTTAGCCTTGCACCTTCTTTGCACACCTTGCAGTCACTTTTTTTGCCAAGTCAACTATATGGTTGACTATGGCTTAACTAAAGTTATGTGCCTAGGACAATTTTACTTTGGTTGAGCTTAAGTGACTTAGTGTTTGTTTAATTCTTTTTTACTCCATGGTTTAACTTAGAAATAAAGTTATTCCCACCCCCTAATTAACTACAATTTCCATTAGTTCCTTTAGATTTACGTGATGAATTATTTGGCCTAGCTTTTTTAATTTGTTCTAGAGAGTTTTTTTTATAAAATGTTTAGTGCTTATTTAATATTTATGTTTAATTATCTTTTCGTAGCTAGATTTTTTTGTTCTTTTTTTCTTTAAGATTACTTATAGGTAATATATGGTCCTATTTTGTTGGATTTTTTACTTAATTATTTTGTTTATGTCTTTATTTTAAAATTAATGTTTTTTCATGTTTTTACCCCTATGTTCATCATCATTTACTTTATTATTTATCATTTTTTCTTTACTGTAAATTAAAATTTATTTCTTGTATAGGTTATATTCTGATGTTTTTGTGCTAACATTTTTTCTCTCGTTACCCTATTGGAATTATATTACAAATTGTTTCGTAGTTACCTTGCTAAATACCCTATTGGTTTTATAATAAAATTTTTAAGTTCTTTTGGATACCATCATGAATCTTTGAGGTAGTGGATTACCCACCTCATCAAGCTGCTTTTATAATTATTTGCCTCTGTAATTATTATTTGACCATAGCAATTTTATTTCCAACTTTTTAGATTATTTATGGTTTTATGGTCCTAGACTATTATTCACGGATGCGGAATAACCCCTACTCATAAAAACATGGTTGTGGACTACCCTCCATGGTGTTGATGTGTTTTTTATCTAAGCATTTGCATACACCTTTTACATTAGAATCTTGATGGTTGTCTTAAGTTTCTAGGGAAAGCAATAACAAGCCAGGGTGCACACGCATTACCTATCTACCCTTATTAAGCTATGTTGTTCTAACACATGGTTTGTTTGGATGGCAGCAGGTAAGTGGACCCTGACCTCGAAACCTGGACTACCTCACATATTCGACATTTTTGTAGTAATTCTAGTAAGCAAATTCAATATTCTTTTGCCAGCTCGCCTATTTTCTTTTTTATAAAAGTTTTGGATTGCAATATTGTCAAAATGTACTTCAATTTAGTTTTATTTATTTATATTTTTCAACCAGTTTTTTTTATCCAAATGATTGAATTAATTGTATGGTTCATTTATTGATGGGATGCACACACACACAAACACACACAAGTACACATATGTGTACATATAGGCATAAGGTGCACCTACGTATGAAAGCAAAGACATATTTACTTGCATATGTGCACACAACATACATATAGGTAGGGTGTGTGTGTGTGTGTGTGCATGTACACACACACTCACACACAATAATTTTCATTAGTAAATGTATCTCACACACATTTACACTTATTTCTTTACACACACACACATGTTTACTTCTCCAACTATGAATTATTCGTTTATGTACCCTTATGAAATCTCCCCTTTACACTTTCTTTTTAACCACCCCACACACCAAGCCCACTAATCCTCTTATACCTCCTCTAATCCCTTCTCAGCACATGCACTCATTTGCTCCTATCTCCACTTGTGACTTAAACTCCACTTGTCACTTAAACTTTTAAAAATATATATACACATATATATATACAATAAATAAATTATCTAAGAATCCATATGGTTGTCTATATTCCTAGTTAATGCGATAACAAGCCGAGAAAAATAATTATTACCTATCTACCCAAACATAACTATGATGTTCTAACACCTAGTTTGTTTGGATGGTGGCAGGTAAGTAGACACCAACTTTGGAACCTAGACTACCTGACGATTCGACATCTTTTCTCATTATTTTGTTTGTCAAACTCAATATTATTAAAAACTCTTAATTTTTGTCAAAATTTTTGCAAACTCTAGTTGTTGCATTTCTCAACTTAGATGTCTCAAATATTTTGTCCTTATATGTTTCCATTTTTTAACTTTTGATCCAATTGATGGAATTAATTATATGGATCAATTATTAATGTGACTTTTTAATCTAAACAACAGTTTAATTTCCCAAGTAGCCTTTGGTCGGGCTAGTGCCATACAATTAGTTCACATCCATTGGATAATTCTTTAGCATGGATAATCCCTAATCATTTTATGATCCCCCTTATTTTTTACTACCTTTTATATCTATTTTCTAGAAGTGGTTTACGAATTTACTCTTGGCACCATTTTTTCATTTTGGCACTTATCTTATAGATCCACTTTTATTCATTTATTATTTAGTAGGTGGGGGAGTAAGTTCTACATGGTGGGCTTACTCCCTACCATGTGGTCTTACACTCTGGTTTGGGAGTGGTCCACACACACACACACACAATTTTGATTAGTCAATGTATCTTGCACACACAAACACTTACTTCTTTACACACTGTTATGGATAAATTTGACCAAAGTAAAAGGCATAAACATGTGTGTGTGCTTGTATGTGTGGCAATAGTATAATAAAATATGGTGTGCATAAGGCCCAGGGATGAGGTGGCAGGGCATGACCATGTGCCACCCTTCCATGTAAGAGGACCCATAAGGTGTGTTGTACATAATCCATGGTAGTAATTATATAAAATGATAAGGTGGCATGGGTCCTCCATGCACCACCCCTCCACCTAGGTGGTCCCATGCTTGCATTTAGTGAGATATGGCCCAAGGACCATGGGAGAAGTAATATAAAATAGGTGGAGATGGATATTATATTGGATTATTCCCTCCATGTAGGATAGGCTCATGTGGGGGGTGTAGAAAGTCCAAGAATGCAAGTTAAATAATTTGAAAGAAGGATGAGGTGGCAAGATTCCTTGTGCCAACCCTCCACTTGTCCTCCTAGATGTTTGAATGTATTATAAAATTGGAAAGAGACCAAGGGAGTATCTAAGACTTGGTATATGGGGGTTGATGTATGTGGAAAAATGAGGCAAAGGGTTGTCATACACAATTGAGAGTGTGTAACCGCCTAGCTCACATGGGACACTCTTCCACACACACCATGCATGTGGGAGGATGCATTTATTGGGAGAGACCCTCTCTCTTGGCTATAAAAGGAGGGGGCTATTCCTTGATGGGACATGCTCATTCTTTGTAAAGCCACCCAGCTAGTACTTTGATTTCCCCCTTCCCTTCCTTTTAAATAAAGCATGGCCCTCTTCCCTTGATGTCTCTATCTTTACATTCCTCCTCCCATCATGTACATGCTTCTCTTCCCCCTCTCCCTTTCCCCTTGTGACATAGTCTCCCTCTTCATTCCCTCCCCTTATAATCCCTTTTCCCCACCCATGATAACGTTTCACCCTCACGTTCTCCTTTCTTCCATGGCCCTTGAGCGTCGCCATGCTTAGTGTCTAGCCTCTTGTCCTAATTTCTTTTCTAGGTAACTAATGTGGCTGCTGGATCGAAATCTCCATGGCTAGTGGCATAAAATTCATTTCTCCTACGACTGGGTGTGATTTTGCGACACCTTCCATCTGCGGTTCTTAGTTTTTGTGCCTCCAATCTGCTTCTGGTCACAGTTTTTATGCATCCCTGCTTCTGCGCCTCTAGTCTACCTGTAGTTCCAGTGCATCTTCTAGTTGGTGAATCTTCTGGTCGTACCAGTCGCATTTGCAAAACTATAACATTTGCACTTCCTCTGGGGTTCTGTGCATGCATTTGCACGTCTCTTGGGTGCACCTGCACATCTCTTTGTCGCAATTGGTGCATTCGCGCATGTGTCATACATCTTTTGGTTGCATCTTCTAGTTGCAACAGATTTTCTGAGCTTTTGCAAAACTATAACAGATCCTCACATTGCACCCCTCTCCTCTATCTCTATCTTTTTCTTCTTCTTCTTCTTCTTCTGTTTCTCTTCTCTTCTCTTCTCCTCTCCTTTTATTAAGGAGTTGGAATTGAACCCAAGACCTCCCCATTCATAAAAGAAAGACTTATCAATGGGCCAGCAAATAGGAAGTGATGAAAATGTAATGATTTTGCTTATATATTGAAATCTCAGAAATTGTAACTCTCTAACAGTGGGGAGTTTCCTCTTGCTATAAAAAGCAAAAGTATTTCATTTCATGTGCTCTATTCACATCTCCTACTAGATCGCCGATTTGGAACTTTTTCAAGTTCACTCCTTGGATGTACACCACACGAGGAGGGTGGATATTTATGTCACTTCTCGACGAGTTCAAGGATTTGGTGCTTGGTCCTCCGCTCATTACGGCTACCAATTGGTGAGATCTCTTTCTTGATCTTCATGTCAACCTTCAACAGCTGATTGTCCAATGCATTTTTCAAGGAGACGATGGGTGAAATAATACTTCGTGGTTGATTCAAGGTAAAGAACTGGTGATATACTGGGAGGACTTTGATTTCACTTCTACTAATTGTGCAGTGATCAAGCTACTTGCTGCATCGGAGGTAATTAAAAGGGTGACATTCTTCAAAGGGTGGGATGTTCCCCAAGCTTGGGGGGAGATTTGGCGCATCTACTTATTAATTCTAGTGGATAAGCTCATCTTGAATTATTTCTTCTCGATCTCACTACAAAGGTTTCTAGGGCTTGGCTATGGTTGGTAATGTTTCGACCAAGGAATCCCTTTGTACCTAATCAACACTTTGTGCCTCATTTTGAGCTTTACGTTGTAATTCTTTTTTGTCTAAAGATAAACTATCAACAAAGGATTGCAACTTTATTTGGCGCTGAATGAAGGCTTGGTTCCATGACATCAACAAGCATTGGAACTGTGCCATTAATTTAAAGAGGTAAAAATTCAGCATATCCCTCGAGCTCAAAATATAGTTGCTGATTTCTTTGGCACGTGAAGCCTGTACTTCAATCACGCATGACGCGAGTGGAAGCATCACCCCAACAAAGCCACAAGCCATGAAGGAGGGTGATCATTTGTAAGGAATGCAAAGGTTGTGGTCATCATGAGACTAAGTGTTGGGCATATTTGATACGAGTTTACTGACTTCGGAAGATCATCAGAAAGGTCCTCAAGGACATTGCTCAAAAGAAGGATGCCTGATCACACACCCCTTGAAGAAATAGTGTGGCAATTATAAGAACTGGAAGAAGTTGAAGGTGATGTGCAAGCTCTCTAACTGTTGACATTTGTCATGGCATTCTTGTTTGCCTTGATGAACAACCTCATGCAGCGCCATGTCTCTAACCCTTGCTTGTAAACATGGATGCGATATCATGAGGGTTGGTCCTTTTAAGATTGTCTATGAGCTATTCTATGCTGAAGATTCTTCCCATGTAGTATTTCACAATACACCAGTCACACCCAACCCTACCTATGTGTGCTTTGTGGATGTATCTTCACCTGATTTTCAATTCAAGCTACCTCTTTCCATTGTTTGCCCATAGATAAGCCTCATTTGATCTCTCTCTTTTACATTTTCCAAGCATGGTTGACATTCTGTGTTCTGTGGACGGGTTGAAGAAAATCCAAATGAGTATCTTGTGGCCTTCAAGCGCCGTTGTGTTTCTCTCAACTTTCTTACTAAAGATAGATGGTTGTTGGTTCTTTCCACATTTCTAGAGGGTTTGGCTCAAATGTGGTATGAGAATAGGCCGACGACACTCGCCAAAGCTAGGCAAGGTTAGCAGCAGCGATGATTGAGTATTTTGGCAAAGAAGAGGAGCTAGAGAATGTGTACCTGCAGGTGGAAAACTTGAAGCAGTCAGAAGGTGAGACGGCGCATCGATATGTGGATTGAGCGGCCGTGCTCATGGACCATTTAATTGCCACACAAGAGGACAATGCCGGATTTCGAGCTGGAATGACTCAGCATGTGTTGGGCTATCTTGTAGCAAGAGCAAGTGATGAATTCTGCCTCAAGCTTAAATGGGAGAATCCAGAAACTATGGTGCTAGCACATGAGATTGCTCAAAAGTCTGATAAAGTTCAATCTGACCCTGCTTCAAAGAAGACGATTGTCCCTCCGCAACCACCTCAATTCTTGCAACAACAACCTGGGGGGTCTAACTCAGGGGCATACCCCCACCCCTCATCAGGGATGTATCCACTGCCTCCACCTCAAATGTATGGTCCTCCCTTAGATGCTTACCCTCAATAAGGAGTATATCCTCAACCTCCTCCTAGAAGATTTTCCCAGCCTCGCCCACGAGCCCCCCTCCTTCCTACTCCCTCAACCCCTCCTGCTAAAGAACCCTGAGTCAATGACCCAGCCAAGGCCCTGAATGATCTTCGGCTTGAGATGGTGGGCATTAGAAATCAATCCAATCGCCCTCCAAGAGAACGTGCCAATGTTGTGTGCTACGAGTGCCACCAGAAGGGTCATTATTGCACGGAATGTCCCAATATTCCAAGGGTGAATCTTTAACACTAAGGATTCTGACATAGAGATCCTTGACATCGGGAAAAGAAGTTGTACCACCTCGGACCTCTCTCCAAACCGTGGACCCAGGCACCCCAGGAAGAAAATTCCTTCTCAGAGCCCTCAGATGTTGAGATGGCAGGCCCACCAATAGAGAAGACTAAAAGATCTTGGAGGAGTAAGTGGTCGCCTTCAAATTGGCTCGGGGCAAGAGGACTATTCAGTCATTCAGGACCTTGCTCATCGGTCTTTGAGCATCACGCTCCCTCAACTAATAGCATTAAGCCCTAAGGTGAGACGTGAGCTGTAGTAAGGGCTCTCAACAAGGAGGAACAAGAAAAAGGGAAAGGTACGAGAGGTCTCTTCCATCTCTGAAGAAATTGATCGACACCCACATACAATAGATGTCATCATAGATAATTGCGTGTCAAAAGTGTGTGTGTTGATGGGGGAGCTGCATGTAATATCATGGTGCCCCAAATCATGAAGAAATTGAATTTGAAATGCACAAGGCATTCCTCCACTCAAATTAAGGTGGCAGATGGTCGATGACTCACCACCCTGGGAGTCATTGAGGATTTGCGCGTCACTCTCAATGGGTTGATCACCACCATCAATTTCTACATAGTGGACATCGAAGATACAGGCAGGAGTTACCCAACCATACTTGGGAGACCATGGTTGAGAAAGAGTGATGCAGTCAGCTATTGGAAGACAGGACACATGTCTTTTGGTGCTTCTAAGGAGAAGATCTTGGTGCAACCAGGTGCCACGGAACCAGAAGAAGAAGAGGAGCAAGACAGTGATACTCTCTCATCCTTGGTGTCTGAATCAATGGAAGGATCAGACGGGGGGGAGGAGTTCTCAGAGGAGAAAGTTTACATGATGGGGGTGTCTCCGACCCCGCCACCTACGGAAAAGGTAAGATCTAGTCCTCAACAGCTTGAATCTATGCTTTCCCTAGACCTCACTTTAAGTCACAAAGACGAGTTCCTAGAAATGTTCAAAGATTTCCCTGACCTCTTCGCAACTAGCCATGTGACTGCCATAGAGCACAAGATAGAGCTGAAGGCTGATGCGAAGCCTATGGCTTAGAAGTATCAGAGATTAGGGCCCCTACAGACTGATGCTTTGCACTTAGAGTTGCAGAAACTTGTAGCAGCCAGGTTTATTGTTCCGGTTCACAATATTGAATGGGTTTCACTAGTGGTAGTCACCCCAAAGAAAAATAACAAGTTGCGGGTCTGCATCGACTATAAGAAACTCAATGCAGCCACCAAGAGGGACCATCATCCTCTTCCCTTTCAAGACCTCATTCTTGAGAAGGTAAGTGGTCATGAGATGTATACTTTCTATGATGGAAACTCCAGGTTTTATCAAATCAGGATTGCCAAAGAAGATGTGCTTAAAACCACATTTGGCACACCCTAGGGGACATTTGCATTCAAAGTAATGCCTTTGGCCTCACCAATGCTATGCTACCTTTCAAAGATTTATGCAGATGGTGTTTGCTCCTTATTTGGGGGATTTCTTGGAGGTGTTTTTAGATGATTTTTGTATATTCTCATCATGTAAGGAGCACATCATGAAGGTTAGGTTGGCCTTCCAAAGGGTCAATGATGCGAATGGCAGTCTCAACCCTGAGAAATGCACCACTCAAGGGAGGTTACGGGGACATATTGTCTCATCCAAGGGTGTCAAGCCTCGAAAGGTAAAAGCTATCCTCAAGCTCTCCCCGCCAACAACCACACGTCAGGTATGCTCATTTGTCAATCTAGCAGGATACTATCACCGCTTCATTGATCAATATGTTGCTTTGACACAACCCATGACTATGCTATTGAAAGATGGGGTTAATTTCTCTTGGAATAAGGATTGTGATCATGGGTTTGCACAAATCAAGAATGCTCTAGCTTCAGAACCCATTCTACGCAATCCAGATTGGTCAAAGACTTTCTATATCAATCGTGGGTTTGGTGAGCACACTCTGGCAGGTATTCTTCTCTAGCAAGGGGAGGATCGGTTCATGTATCCCATTCGATTTGCTTCTCGACAATTGCTCGACACGGAATGATGCTACTCAAAGGCTGACAAGCATGCCTTGTCTTTGGTGTTATAGAAATTTAAGCATTATGTGGCTGGAAAGTCGCTCATTATACTCACTAGCACTGGTCTTGCATTGCAGGTTCTTCTATCACCAAATCCCATGAGTCGGTTGGCCAAATGGTTGGCAGTTTTACAAGAATATGATTTTTCTTTCAAAATTGTAAAAGGGGGTTGTTCCAACTTGAAGAATGCTTTTATTGATTTAGAGGAGTGCCTTGATGTAACCCTTGTAGTGGCCATAGAAGCTGGGGATCCATAGTATGGTAGTATCTACAGGTTTCTAACTGCTTCCTCCTTTCCTCCAGAAAGTACTAGCTATGAGAGAAAGAAGATCCACAGAGATAGTAGGTGCTACACCCTCTTTAATGGGGTGTTGTACCGTCAAGGCATGGATGGGGTACTAAGACGGGCCATTGATGCAGATGAAGTACCTAAGGTATTGAAGCATTATCATGATGGATTTTGTGGAGGCCACTATGCCAGTGACTATACAGCTAAGTACATTTTACATGCTAGGTACTATTGGCCGACCTTGTTCAAGGATGTCACTATGCATTGCAAAACTTGTGAACCATGCCAATTCTTTGGTAGGAAGGATTTGTGTCCTGGGCAACATCACCCAGTGATGTTCATCCATCCGTTTTAGAAGTGGGGAATAGACTTTGTCGGGCCCCTGCCCATGACTGCCTGCAAAAAGAAGTATCTTTTGGTAGCCACTCAGTATGCTACTAAATGGGCTGAAGCTATCGCCCTCCCCGTAGGAAATGGTAAGGCAGTTTCAAATTTCATATTTGAACGTATCTGTACAAGGTTTGGGACACCCATGGAGATAGTATATGACAATGGGAGTCCATTCTTAAATGAAGGAGTGGAGTTACTCATGGATTGCATGGGTATTGATCATCGCACTTCTAGCATCTATTATCCAGCATCCATGGGTCAAACAGAGCGGACCAATGGCCTCTTTTGTAAATCCATGGGAAAAATGGCCACAAGGAACAGGATCTAGTGGGATCAGAAGGTCACTGAAGTTGTGTGGGCTTACAACATCACTCATAAAATGTCTATAGGTCACACTCCTTTTGAGTTGGTGTATGTTACTGAGGCAGTTTTACCCCTAGAGATAGAGATTCCAACCTTAAGATTGGCACAAGAACAGAGGATGACAGAAGATGAACAGGTAGAGGCCAGGTTGGTACAACTTGAGAAGTTAGATGAAACTCGATGCCTTACACTACATCAAACAGAGATCCAAAAGAATCGACAAAAGGCCCACTTGGATGCTAAAATTCGCAAGGGATGGGAAAGACACTTTGCTGAGGGGGATGTTGTGCTATGTGTTGATAACAGATTGGACTACCAAATGGATAAGAAGTTCCTACCACTGTGGATTGGTCCATACAAAGTCATCAAGGAACGTAGCAATGGGTCTGTGCAAGTTTAGGAGCTGCATGAGCCATATGGCAAGAAGGTGATCAACAAGCATTATCTCAAGCCCTTCTTTGTGCGTGATGGTCCTAGGCATGGAAATGCTGTGCATTCCCTGCCTGGGGGGGGAACTCTTATTGATAAATTTGAGCAAAGTAAAAGGCATAAATATGTGTGTGTGCTTGTATGTGTGGCAATAGTATAATAAAATATGGTGTGCATAAGGCCCAGGGATGAGGTGGTAGGGCATGACCATGTGCCACCCTTCCATGTAAGAGGACCCATAAGGTGTGTTGTACATAATCCATGGTAGTAATTATATAAAATGATAAGGTGGCATGGGTCCTCCATGCACCACCCCTCCACCTAGGTTGTCCCATGCCTGCATTTAGTCAGATATGGCCCAAAGACCATGGGAGAAGTAATAAAAAATAGGTGGAGATGAATATTATATTGGATTATTCCCTCCATGTAGGATAGGCCCATGTGGGGTGGTGTAGAAAGTCCAAGAACGCAACTTAAATAATGGGAAAGTAGGATGAGGTGGCAAGATTCCTTGTGCCAACCCTCCACCTGTCCTCCTGGATGTTTGAACGTATTATAAAATTGGGAAGAGACCAAAGGAGTATCTTAGACTTGGGATATGGGGGTTGATGTATGTGGAAAAATGAGGCAAAGGGTTGTCGCACACAATTGAGAGTGCGTAACCACCTAGCCCACATGGGACACTCTTCCACACACAACATGCATGTGGGAGGATGCATTTATTGGGAGAGACCCTCTCTCTTGGCTATAAAAGGAGGGGGCTATTCCTTGATGGGACACACTCATTCTTGTAAAGCCACCTAGCTAGTACTTTGATTTCCCCCTTCCCTTCCTTTCAAATAAAGCATGGCCCTCTTCCCTTGCTGTCTCCATCTTTACATTCCTCCTCCCATCATGTACATGCTTCTCTTCCCCCTCTCCCTTTGCCCTTGTGCCATAGTCTCCCTCTTCATTCCCTCCCCTTCTAATCCCTTTTCCCCACCCATTATAATGTTTCGCCCTCACGTTCTCCTTTTCTCTATGGCCCTTGAGCGTCGCCATGCTTAGTGTCTAGCCTCTTATCCTGATTTCTTTTCTAGGTAACAACACACACATACACGTATACTTTTTCAGCTATGAATTATTCTTTTATGTAACCCCGTGAATCACTCATTCACTCCTTACTCCACTTGTGACTTAAACTTCACTTGTGGTTTTTAATTATCTAAGAATCCATATGGTTGTCTATATTCCAAGGTAAAGCGATAACAAGCCATGGAAAACAAGCATTACCTGTCTACCCAAACGTAACTATGATGTCCTAACACCTAGTTTGTTTGGATGGTGGCAAGTAAGTGGACCCCAACCTCATAACCTAAATTAGCTGAGGATTCGACGTCTTTTTTCAATATTATGTTTGTCAAACTCAATATTATTTAAAATTCTAAATTTTGATCCAAATTTCTACAAACTCTAGTTGTTTCGTTTTTCAACTTAGGTGTTTCAAACATTTCTTCCTTATATGTTTTCCATTTTTTACTTTTTATCCAATTGATGGAATTAAATTTATGGCTCAATTAATGATGGGAATTTTTAATCGAAACACACACTTTGATTTCCCAACTAGCCTTTGGGCGGGATAGTGCCATATAGTTAATTCACATCCATTCAATACATTATTTAGCATGGATAATCCCTAGTCATTTTGTGATCCACCTTATTTTTTACTATTTATATCTATATTTGCATAAGTGGTTTACGCATTTACTAGTGCCATCATTTTGACACTTATCATACAGATCCACTTTTATTCACTTGTCATCAATAGGTGGGGAGTGAGTTCCACATGGTGGGCTTACTCCCCACCATGTGCTCTTACCCTCTGGCTTGGAGGTGGGTCACACACACACACACATACCCACAAAAACTAATTTTGATTAGTAAACATATCTCACACACACAGCCACTTATTTCTTCACACACACACACACACACACACATATACTTTTGCAACTATGAATTATTCTTTTATGTACTGTTATGGATAAAATTGTCTAAGGAAAGAGGCATTAATATGTATGTGTGTTTGTATATGTGGCAATAGTATAATAAAATATGGTGTGCATAGGGCCCAAGGTTGAGGTGGCAGGGCATGACCATGTGCCACCCTTCCATGTAAGAGGACCCATAAGGTGTGTTGTACATAATCCATGATAGTAATATTATAAAATGCAAGGTGGCATGGCTCCTCCATGTGCCACCCCTCCACCTAGGATGCATTAAGTGAGATATGGCTCAAAGTCCATGGGAGAAGCAATATAAAATGGGTGGAGATGGCTATTATATTAAGTTATTCCCTCCATATGAGATAGGCCCATGTGGGGGAGGTATAGAAGGACCAAGAGAGCTAGTTAAATAATGGGGAAAGTAGGATGAGGTGGCAAGATTCCTTGTGCCAACCCTCCACTTGTCCTCCTAGAGGTTTGAACATATTATAAAATTGGAAAGAGACCAAGGGAGTATCATAGACTTGAGATATGGGGCTTGATTTATGTGGAAAATTGAGGCAAAGGGTTGTCGCACACAATTGAGAGTGCGTACCCACCTAGCCCACATGGGAGACTTTTCCACACACACCATGCATGTGGGAGGATACATTAATGTGGAGAGACCCCCTCTTTTGGCTATAAAAGGAAGGGGCAATTCCTTGATGTGACACGCTCATTCTTGTAAAGCCACCTAGCTAGTATTTTGATATTTCCCTCTCATCCCTTCTTTCCAATAAAGTATGGTTCACTTCCCTTGATGTCTACATCTCAACATTCCTCTTCCTATCATGTACATGCTTCTCCTCCCCCTCTCCCTTTCCCCTTGTGTCATAGTCTCCCTTTTCCTTCCCTCCACTTCTAATTCCTTGTTCACCCCTATGACATCCCTTCGCCCTCGTGATCTCCTTTTCTCTATGGCCTTTGAGCGTAGCCATACTTAGTCTCTAGCCTCTGATCTCAAAAACTTTTCCGGCTAAAAGTTTTGGTGTGGCTGCTGGGATACGAATCTCCACGGCTGGTGGTAAATCTTCTATTTGTACGGGTTACATCAACAAAACTATACCATCTGTGCTCTTTCTAAGCTACTGCGCGTGCATTCGATTCGTGCGTCTCCTGCGCTTCAGTTCTCTGGACTGCTGCGACTTCTGGTTGTGGACAGTTTTCTGCGCTTCAGTTCTCTAGACTGCTGCGATTTCTGGTTGCGGACAATTTTCTGCGCGATAGTTCTCTAGACTGCCGCGACTTCTGGTTGCGGATAGTTTTCTGCGCGACAGTTCTCTGGACTACTCTGGTTGCAGACTGTTTCCTGAGCCCCTGCAAAAGAGTAACAGCAGATCCAGCGCCCCCCCTATCTCTTCTCTTTCTCTCTCTCTTTCTCCTCTCCTCTCCTCTCTTTTTATTAAAGAGTAGGATTGGAACCCAAGACCTCCCCCTTCACAAAAGAAAGTCTTATCATTGGGCCAACAAGTTGGAAGTGGTAAAAAAGTAATGATTTTTGTTCATATATTGAAATTGCGGGAGCCGTAACTCTCTAACCATAAGGAGTTTGCTCTTGCTGTAAAAAGCAAAAATATTTCATTTTATGTGCTCTATCCACATCTCTTGCTAGATTGCAAATTCAAAACTTCTCCAAGCTCATTTCACGAATGCACGCCTCACGAGAAGGGTGGACATTTATGTCACTTCTCGACGTGTTTAAGGAATTGGTGCCTGTTCCTCTGCACCTTACGGCTACCAATGCATGAGATGTCTTCCTTGATCTTCATGTCGACCTTCAACGGCTGATTGTCCAGTGCATTATTGATGGTGATGACGGGTGGAATGACACACCATGGATGATTCATGGTGACGAACTACTGATACGCTGGGAGGATTTTGACTTTACTTCTACTCATTGTGCGGTGATCGAACTACTTGCTGCTTCAGAGGTAATCAAAACGGTTTCCTTCTTTGAAGGGTGGGATGCTCCCCAAGCTTGGGGGGAGATTTGGCGCATCTGCTTGTTGATTCCTGTGGAAAAGCTCGTCCTGAATGGTTTATTCACAATCTCATTACAAAGGTTTCTAGGCCTTGGCTATGGTTGGTAATGTTTCGACCAAGGAATCCATTTGTACCTAATCAGCCTTTTGTGCCTCATTTCGAGCTTCAAATTGTAATTCTTTTTGGGCTTAAGATAAACTATCAACAAAGAATTGCAAGTTTATTTGGTGCTGAACATTTGGCTCAAGTGTTGAATTCTCCCCACCCTCTCCTCCTACCTATCTTGGACTCCCGAGAAACTTGGGATGTCCGAATTCTCGTCTTGGTGTGATGACATCTTGGATTCTTCAATTTGATGGAGCTTACAAACCTTCGACCAAGGCGGCTGGCGTGGGTGTGAAGCTCACTTCACCGGGTGGTGAGGAGTTTTGTTACAGCAAGTCTTCGCCCGCAAGTACTTGCAATCAAGCTGAGTACTCGGCGCTCATTTTTGGGCTACAAAAGGCACAAGAACATCATGCCAAGCAATTGGAGGTGCAAGGAGATTCTCAACTAGTGTGTGAACAAGTTAGTGGAAGGTGGAAGGTGAGGAGCAAAGGCTTGGTTCCACGACATCAACAAGCCTTGGAACTTTGCAACCAATTTGAAGAGGTAAAAATTCAGCATATCCCTCGAGCTCGAAATCTTGTTGCTGATTTCTTGGCACGTGAAGCTTGTATTTCAATCACGCATGACGCGAGTGGAAGCGCCACCCCAACCAAGCCGCAAGCCACGAAGGAGGGTGATCATTTGTAAGGAATGCAAAGGTTGTGGTCATCATGAAACTAAGTGTTGGGCCTACTTGATACGAGTTCACCGACTTCGGCAGACCATCAGGAGGGTTCTCAAGGACATTGCTCAAAAGAAGGATGCCAGACCGCACACCCCTTGAAGAAATAGAATGGCGACTACAAGAACTGGAAGAAGCTGAAGGTGATGTGCAAGCTCTCCAACTGTTGACATTTGTCATGGCATTCTTGTTTGCCTTGATGAACAACCTCATGTGACACGGCACCTCTAACCCTCGCGTGTAATGATCAAAGTGATATCATGAGGATTGGTCCTTTTAAGATTGTCTATGTGCTATTCTATGCTGAAGATTCTTCTCGTGTAATATTTCACACTACTCCAGTCACACCCTACCCTGCCTATGTGTGCTTTTTGGATGTATCTTCACCCGATTTTCAGTTCAAGCTTCCTCTTACTATTGTTCGTCCATAGATAAGCCACTCTTTTCCATCTTCCAAGCATGGCTGACATTCCCGTGTTTTGTGGACGGGTAGAAGAAAATCCAAATGAGTATCTTGTGGCTTTCAAGCGCCGTTGTGTTTCTCTCAACTTTCTTACTGAAGACAGATGGCTATTGGTTCTCCCCACATTTCTAGAAGGTTTGGCTCAAGTGTGGTATGAGAAGCAAACCAAAGATGTTCGCCAAAGCTGGCCAAGTTTGACAGCAGCAATGATTGAGTATTTCGGCAAAGAAGAGGAGCCGGAGAATGTGTACCTGCAGGTGGCAAATTTGAAGCAGTCAGAAGGTGAGACGACGCGTCGATATGTGGATCGAGCGGCCGTGCTCCTAGACCGTTTGATTGCCACACAGGAGGACAATGCCGGGTTTCGAGCTGGAATGACTCAGCATGTGCTGGGCTACCTTGTAGCAGGAGCGAGTGATGAATTCCGCCTCAAGCTTAAATGGGAGAATCCAGAAACTATGGTGCTAGCACATGAGATTGCTCAAAAGTTTGACAAAGTTCAGTCTGACCCCGCTTCAAAGAAGACGATTGTCCCTCCGCATCCCCCTCCATTCCTGCAACAACAACCTGGGGGGTCTAACTCAGGGGCATACCCCCACCCCTCATCAGGGATGTATCCACCGCCTCCACCTCAAATGTATGGTCCTCCCTTAGATGCTTACCCTCAACAAGGTGGATATCCTCATCCTCCGCCTCGAAGATTTCCCCAGCCTCGCCCACGAGCTCCCCTCCTCTCTACTCCCGTGGCCCCTCCAACTAAAGAGGCCCCCCCTGCAACAGAACCTGGAGTCAATGACCTAGCCAAGGCCCTGAATGATCTTCGGCTTGAGATGGTGGGCATCAGAAATCAAGCCAACCGCCCTCCAAGAGATCGTGCTAATGTTGTATGCTACGAGTGCCACTAGAAGGGTCATTATCGCACAGAATGCCCCAATATTCCAAGGGTGAATCTTCTAAGTGAGTCCGGCACTAAGGATTCTGATGTGGAGATCCTTGATCTCGAGAAAAGAACTCGTGCTACCTTGGACCCCTCTCCAAACCGTGGACCGGGCCGCCCCAAGAAGAAGGTGTCCTTCTCAGAGGCCTCAGATGCTGAGATGGCAGACCCACCAACAGAAAAGAGTAAAAGATCTCGCAGGAGTAAGTGGTCACCCTCGGATTTTCCCATCGGCTCAGGGCAAGAGGACTATTCGGTCGTTCAGGACCTTGCTCATCGGTCTTTGAGCATCACACTCCCTCCACTAATAGCATTAAGTCCTAAGGTGAGACGTGAGCTGCAGCAAGGTCTCTCAACAAGGAAGAGCAAGAAAAAGAGAAAGGTACGAGAGGTATCTTCTATCTCTGAAGAAATTGATCGGCACCCACACACAGTAGACGTCATCATAGATAATTGCCGTGTCGAAAATGTGTGTGTTGATGGGGGAGGTGCATGTAATATCATGGTGCCCCGCATCATGAAGAAATTGAATTTAAAATGTACAAGGCGTTCCTCCACTCGAATCAAGGTAGCAGATGGTCGACGACTCTCCACCATGGGAGTCATTGAGGATTTGCCCATCACTGTCAATGGGTTGACCACCACTGTCAATTTCTATGTAGTGGACATTGAAGATACAGGCAGAAGTTACCCAGCCATACTCGGGAGACCATGGTTGAGAAAGAGTGATGCAGTCAGCTATTGGAAGACAGGACACATGTCTTTTGGTGCTTCGAAGGAGAAGATCCCAGTGCAACCTGGCGCCATGGAACCGGAAGAAGAAGAGGAGCATGACAGTGATACTCTCTCATCCTCAGTGTCTGAGTCCATGGAAGAATCAGACGGGGGGAGGAATTCTCAGAGGAGGAAGTTTACATGATGGGGGTGTCTCCGATCCTGCCACCTGCAAAAAAGATAACAGCTAGTCCTCAACAGCTCGAATCAATGCTTTCTCCAGACCTCACTCCAGGTGAGAAAGATGAGTTTCTTGAAATGTTCAAAGATTTCCCTGACCTCTTTGCAACTAGCTACCACCACCTTCGCCATGTGACTGCCATAGAGCACAAGATAGAGCTGAAGCCTAATGCCAAGCCTGTGGCTCAGAAGTATCGGAGATTAGGGCCCCTGCAGACTGATGCTTTGCGCTCAGAGTTGCAGAAGCTTGTAGAGGCTGAGTTTATTGTTCCGGTTCACAATACTGAATGGGTTTCACCAGTGGTAGTCATCCCAAAGAAAAACAACAAGTGGCGGGTCTGCATCGACTATAAGAAACTCAATGCTGCCACCAAGAGGGATCATCATCCTCTACCCTTTCAAGACCTCATTCTTAAGAAGGTAAGTGGTCATGAGATGTATACTTTCTGTGATGGTTACTCGGGGTTTTATCAAATCAGAATTGCCGAGGAAGATGTGCTTAAAACCACATTTGCCACACCCTGGGGGACATTTGCATTCAAAGTAATGCCATTTGGCCTCACCAATGCTCCTGCCACCTTTCAAAGATTCATGCAGATGGTGTTTGCTCCTTATTTGGGGGATTTCTTGGAGGTGTTTTTAGATGATTTCTGTATATTCTCATCACGAAAGGAGCACATCATGAAGGTTAGATTGGCCTTCCAAAGGGTCAATGATGCAAATGGCAGTCTCAACCCTGAGAAATGCACCATTGGAGCCACACAAGGGAGGTTATTGGGACATGTTGTCTCATCCGAGGGCATCAAGCCGGACCCCGAGAAGGTAGAAGCCATCCTCAAGCTCTCCCCACCTACAACCAAACATCAGGTACGCTCATTTGTCAATCTAGCAAGATACTATCGCCGCTTCATTGATCAATATGCTGCTTTGACACGGCCCATGACTATGCTATTAAAAGATGGGGTTGATTTTTCTTGGGATGAGGATTGTGATCATGGGTTTGCACAAATCAAGAATGCTCTGGCTTCAGAACCCATTCTACGCAATCCAGACTGGTCAAAGACCTTCTATATCAATCCTGGGTTTGGTGAGTACACTCTGGCAGGTATTCTTCTCCAGCAAGGGGAGGATCGGTTCATGTATCCCGTTCGATTTGCTTCTCGACAATTGCTCGACACTGAGCGATGCTATTCAGAGGCTGACAAGCATGCCTTGTCTTTGGTGTTTTGCATTGAGAAATTTAAGCATTATGTGGCTGGAAGGCCCTTCTTTATACTCACTGACACTGGTCTTGCAAAGCAGGTTCTTCAATCACCAAATCCCATGGGCCGGTTGGCCAAGTGGTTGGCAGTTCTACAAGAATATGATTTTTCTTTCAAAATTGTAAAAGGGGGTTGTTCCAACTTGAAGAATGCTTTGATTGATTTAGAGGAGTGCCTTGATGTAACCCTGGTAGCAGCCATAGAAGTTGGGGATCCTTGGTATGGTGGTATCTATAAGTTTTTGACCGCTTTCTCCTTTCCTTCAGAAAGTACAAGCTATGAGAGAAAGAAGATCCGCAGAGATAGTAGGCGCTACACCCTCCTTATGGGGTGTTGTACCGTCAAGGCATGGATGGGGTACTCAGACGGGCCATTGATGCAGATGAAGTGCCGAAGGTATTGAAGCATTATCATGATGGATTTTGTGGAGGCCACTATGCCAGTGACTATACAGCTAAGAAGATTTTACATGCTGGATACTATTGGCCGACATTGTTCAAGGATGTCACTTTGCAATGCAAAACCTGTGAACCATGTCAACTCTTCGGTAGGAAGGATTTGCGTCCCGGGCAACATCACCCAGTGATGTCCATCCATCCGTTTCAGAAGTGGGGCATAGATTTTGTCGGACCCTTGCCCATGACTGCCCGCAAAAAGAAGTATCTTTTGGTAGCCACTCAGTATGTCACTAAGTGGGCTGAAGCTATCGCCCTCTCTGCTGCAAATGGCAAGGCAGTTTCAAATTTCATCTTTGAACGTATCTGCACAAGGTTTGGGACACCCATGGAGATAGTCTCTGTCCATGGGAGTCCATTCTTAAATGAAGCAGTGGAGTTACTCATGGATCGCATGGGCATTGTTCATCACACTTCTAGCATCTATTACCCAGCATCCATGGGTCAAACAGAGCGGACCAATGGCCTCCTTTGTAAAACCATGGGAAAAATGGCCGCAGGGAATAGGAGTCAATGGGATCAGAAGGTCACTGAAGCCGTGTGGGCTTACAACATCACTCATAAAACATCTACAAGTCACACCCCTTTTGAGTTGGTGTATGGTACTGAGGCAGTTTTACCACTAGAGATAGAGATTCCGGCCTTGAGATTGGCACAGGAACAGAGGATGACAGAAGATGAACATGTAGAGGCCAGATTGGTACAACTTGAGAAGTTAGATGAGACCCGACGCCATGCACTACACCAAACAAAGATCCAAAAGAATCGACAAAAGGCCCGATTGGATGCTAAGATTCGCAAGGGATGGGTAAGACACTTTGCTGAGGGGGATGTTGTGCTATGCTTTGATAACAGATTGGACCACCAAATGGATAAGAAGTTTCTGCCACTGTGGGTTGGTCCATACAAAGTCATCAAAGAACGTAGCAATGGGTCTGTACAAGTTCAGGAGCTGCATGAACCATATGGCAAGAAGGTGATCAACAAGCGTTACCTCAAGCCTTTCTTTGTGCGTGATGGTCCCAGGCATGGAAATGCCGTGCATTCCCTGCCTGGGGGGGGGAACTGTTATGGATAAAATTGTCTAAGGAAAGAGGCATTAATATGTATGTGTGTTTGTATATGTGGCAATAGTATAATAAAATATGGTGTGCATAGGGCCCAAGGTTGAGGTAGCAGGGCATGACCATGTGCCACCCTTCCATGTAAGAGGACCCATAAGGTGTGTTGTACATAATCCATGATAGTAATATTATAAAATGCAAGGTGGCATGGCTCCTCCATGTGCCACCCCTCCACCTAGGATGCATTAAGTGAGATATGGCTCAAAGTCCATGGGAGAAGCAATATAAAATGGGTGGAGATGGCTATTATATTGAGTTATTCCCTCCATATGAGATAGGCCCATGTGGGGGAGGTATAGAAGGACCAAGAGAGCTAGTTAAATAATGGGGAAAGTAGGATGAGGTGGCAAGATTCCTTGTGCCAACCCTCCACTTGTCCTCCTAGAGGTTTGAACATATTATAAAATTGGAAAGAGACCAAGGGAGTATCATAGACTTGAGATATGGGGCTTGATTTATGTGGAAAATTGAGGCAAAGGGTTGTCGCACACAATTGAGAGTGCGTACCCACCTAGCCCACATGGGAGACTTTTCCACACACACCATGCATGTGGGAGGATACATTAATGTGGAGAGACCCCCTCTTTTGGCTATAAAAGGAAGGGGCAATTCCTTGATGTGACACGCTCATTCTTGTAAAGCCACCTAGCTAGTATTTTGATATTTCCCTCTCATCCCTTCTTTCCAATAAAGTATGGTTCACTTCCCTTGATGTCTACATCTCAACATTCCTCTTCCTATCATGTACATGCTTCTCTTCCCCCTCTCCCTTTCCCCTTGTGTCATAGTCTCCCTTTTCCTTCCCTCCACTTCTAATTCCTTGTTCACCCCTATGACATCCCTTCGCCCTCGTGATCTCCTTTTCTCTATGGCCTTTGAGCGTAGCCATACTTAGTCTCTAGCCTCTGATCTCAAAAACTTTTTCGGCTAAAAGTACCCCCCGTGAAATCACTCATTCGCTCCTTACTCCACTTGTGACTTATACTTCATTTGTGGCTTAAATTTTTTTTAATTATCTAAGAATCCATATGAGCCGTGCCTACCTAAACGTAAATATGATGTTCTAACACCTAGTTTGTTTGGATGGTAGTAGGTAAGTGGACCCTGACCTCGAAACTTGGACTGCCTAGGGATTCGATGTCTTTTTTCAATATTATGTTTGTCAAACTCAATATTAAAAATTATTAATTTTGATCTAAATTTTTGCAAACTCTAGTTCTTGCATTTTTCAACTTAGATGTCTCAAACATTTTTTCCTTATATGTTTTACTTTTTATCCAATTGAAGGAATTAATTGTATGACTCAATTATTGATGGGAATTTTTAATCTACACACACACACACACACACACACACGTATACTTCTCCAACTATGAATTATTCTTTTATGTACCCACTTTGAAATAGCTCCTTTACACTTTCTTTTCAACCATCGCACACACCAAGCCCACTAATCCTCCCATACCTTCTCTAATCCCTTCTCAACCCATGCACTCATTCGCTCTTGTCTCCACTTGTGACTTAAACTCCGCTTGTCACTTAAACTTTTATATATACATATTTATTTATTTATTTAAGAATCCATATGGTTTTCTATATTCCTAGGTACAGCGATAACAAGTCAGATAAAACAAGCATTATCTATCTACCCAAACGTTACTATGATATTCTAACATGTAGCATGTTTGGATGGTGCCAGGCAAGTGGACCTCGACCTCAAAACCTAGACTTCCTGAGGATTCGACATCTTTTTTCAATATTGTGTTTGCCAAACTCAATATTATTAAAAAAATCTTAATTTCGGTCAAATTTTTTGCAAACTGTAGTTGTTGCATTTTTCAATGTAGACAAATAAATTTTCCTTATATGTTCCCCTTTTTAAACTTTTTATCCAATGGATGGAATGAATTATATGGCTCAATTATTGATGGGACTTTTTAATCCACACACACAAACACACCCACATATTCCTAGGCTGTACTTAAAGTGGGATCATTTAATAAACTCATGGTGAACTTGCATGATCTTATCGCAACAATGAAAGGGATATATTTTGAGCTGTGTCTTTTCTCTGAGCATTTGGTTTGAGCAAAATTTTCTGAGCATGGATTATAATATCTTTAGATACACAAGATTTTTGCAGAATGGAGACACCTTTAGCCAAACCACCCCATAAAGATGATGTATTTTATTGCTCATTTAACCACATTGAACACTTTAACAGTTTACCTTGCAAATATGTAATGTTTTGTTGGCATTCCAAATAGAGATATTGGTTATAATTTCCCTTTATTTACAATACTACCCTACATGTTTGATCAATTTTAGGATCCTTTCAAGTAAACTATCCATCAAACATATTTACTAGAAGTCCCATTTGGAAAAAAGCTTTTCCCCAAATGATAGCATCCCAAAAACCCCTTTCATCAAAGAAGGGATCTTTGGGCCTCTTTTTTTTTCATGGGCCATCTTTAAAAAAGAGACCCAAAGACCCCTTTCTTCAACAAAAGGGGGTTTTTAGGATGCCTTTTCTCACATGAAAACAACCCAAAAACCTCTTTCTTTAATGAAATTTTTGGGCTACTCTTTTTCATGAAAAACCCCTTTCTTGAACAAAACGGGTTATTGGGCTGCTCTTTTCATAAGATAGCATCCCAAAAACCCCTTTTGTCAAAGAAAGGGATCTTTGGGCCTCAACTGTGTATCTTTGGGCAAAACGGGTTATTGGCTGCTTTTTTCGTAAGATAGCATCCCAAAAACCCCTTTCGTCAAAGAAAGGGATCTTTGGGCCTCAACTGTGTATCTTTGGGCCTCAAAGATACACAGTTGAGGCCCAAAGATCCCTTTCTTTGATGAAAAGGGGTTTTTGGGATCTATCTTATGAAAAGGGCAGTCCAATAACCCGTTTTGTTCAAGAAAGGGGTTTTTCATGAAAAAGAGGTCCAAAAAGCCCTTTCATTAAAGAAAGGGGTTTTTGGGCTATTTTCATGTGAGAAAAGGCATCCTGAAAACCCCCTTTTGTTGAAGAAAGGGTCTTTGGGTCTCTTTTTTTACATGTGAAAAAATGAGGTGCAAAGACCCCTTTCTTTGTTGACATTAAAGCAACCCAAAAATGCCTTTCATTAACGAAATGGGTCTATGGACCATGTTTAAAAAAAGAGGACCAAAGACCACTTTCTTCAAAGAAATTGGGTTTCTAGGCTACTTTCATGTGGAAAAGAATAGCCCCAAAACCCCTACCATCAAAGAAAGGGGCCTCTAGGCCTATTTTTTTAAATATTGCCCATAGACCACTTTCTCCAATGAAAGGATTCTTTCACGCGAAAAAAAGTAGCCCCAAAACCCCTTTCTTGGGAGAAAGGGGTCTTTGGCCTCTTTTTTTTTCACCTAAAAAAAGGCATCCTGAAAACCCGTTTCTTCAAAGAAAGGGGTCTTTCACAATGCTTTCCTAATATGGGCAATGTAAACATAAGAGGCCCAAATACCCCTTTATTGACAAAAGGGGTCCCTATGCACAGCTTTGTTTCATGAACTTTGACGCAAAAGAATACATTCTTGATTCAATTTGCTCAAGATGTTCTTATGGTTTTGCTCAGAAAATAGAAAGCCCCTTTGAGCATGAACATAATCATCCAAAGGTCAGAGCATTTGATGAGTAATCATCCAAAAGTGGGAACATTTGACAAGTTCACTATATGGCTTGTACTTCACATTGCTCTTGCATGCCATTGCAAGGACATGACAAAGTATTTGAAACAATTGCACTTACATGACAACATATTGCTCGTATTTCATAACATTGATCTTGCATACAAAGTATTTTAAACCATTGCACTTACATGACAACGTATAGCTTGTATTTCATACCATTTCCTTATTACATTAAAAGCATTTGAAAGTATTTGTCTAAGCAAATCATCTCTAAACATTATGAAATACTACAAACAATTTGAAGTAATCGAAAGAATTTGAGTTTGCTATGAGGCATGTCAGAGGACTTCAAATCACAAAATGAATGTATTACAAAGTATTCCATAGTAATACAATGTCTTTACAAGAAATGGAAAGCATTTGTAACACTTAAAAAGTATTTTTAAGTAGTACATAGTCCTTAAAAGCATATAAACTGTGTGCAATACAAAATAACACTCTAAATCATCACTGTGTATTAGGCAATGTATTACAAACATGATGAGCTAGAGAATCTCAATTTGCTCGTGCTCTAGCTATTGCCACCCTACAAACACAGTAGAGATCTCATCTCAATATCTACAATTCCTTCCAAACACATGGAGAATCTCTTATTGTAGTCATATCAATCTGCGGGCCGCCTCCCCATATGGATACTCAATCTCTACGTGTGCCATCCATTGCTTTGCAACAATTCGAAAAACCATGTTGTCGTTGGAAACCTTGCTTCACTTAAGTGCAGGTGTTTGCATCTATGAGCAATGCAATGAAAGTGGAACGATGTGCAAGGAGAGTAGCAGCAAACTTGTGTGTAATCTTGGTGACGGTGAACTTGCCTAGCCCAAAGTGATTGTTCAACTCCACAACCCTGGTGCCACTAGCAAGTCTCAACAATCCTATGGCCACTTGCTTCTCCACGGGGATCAATCAGGCATTTATCGAAGCATTGGTTCTTTGGTACATCGACAGTCGACCGTCGAGCTCGCATCTTTCGAGTGCAATGCTCGACAAGCATGGGCAATACTAGGTGACATCATATAACACTGTGGAGCAAAGCGTTGGTGGTGGTGGCACACGTCTCAAAAACAGAGAAGTGGCCGACATTGACTTGATTGGTCAATCATGGTAGGAAGATGTCATCTAGCGAATGGAGACGTCAGCAAGGGCATGCAAATTGGTCGTCCATGTCACATGACTTCCAACGTGCAACCCACATGTCCAACGTCCAACCCACCACAGTAGAAGCACATAAAAGCAAGGGGAATTCTGATAATAGAAAGCGTATTTCTCACGTATTTTGGATGTCTTTCCTTAAGGCCATAAACTATTCCTCCCTGCTCCCATGGATTCTCGATGCTGATGATTAGGGCTACCAATAATCTTAACATCCTTGAAAAATAATCTAAACTTTAAGCCAGCTAGCAATCTTGTATAATTCAACGCAACACATGGCATCATGCAAATCAGTAGTACTGTAACTATCGCATTTTCTTTTCGAAGATCGGCTATAAAATAGTAATGAAAATTGGCAAGAGTTATCCCCCAGTGCTGTCTCCCCGGGATATGGTATTTGTGCAACTAGTGTTCCCACGACAGGTGGTGCCTGCTTTCATTGCCTCATCGATGCACAACCTGAAGCAAAAACACTATTATTCCAATCTGTGCATGTGCAACTTCCTTTCTTCCTTAAAGACAGGTTGCCAATATCTCTGCAAAAGACCTTTTGCTCTAAGGTCGCTTAAAACGCTGTTTAGAGCATCAACTAGGTTGTTAACGGGACAGCATTCGGTATGTGCAAGCAAGTATTAAAATATAAATTATACTACACCTGTCAGCGGCAACTACCCGACCTTAGCTCAGTTGGTAGAGCGGAGGACTGTAGTTGTTGCACGAAATCCTTAGGTCGCTGGTTCGAATCCGGCAGGTCGGAATGTGTAGAATTTTGTACTTTAAGAAATTGCCAGATCCATTCTTTAAGGACTCTACAACTGTTCGAGCTGAGGCATAAATGGCATATGAAAAAGCTAATCAACTTTTCCACGACCCAGAAAGCCGAGCTGATCCATAGCAGAGCGTAAGCTCGTTTCCCCGCACAACCAACATAGCAGAGATCCAGACGTCCTTCCCAGGGCTTCCCTCCATCACTCTCGTCAACCCAACAGCCGAGATTACACTAGAGCTTTCCCACAGCTCCTTTCCCTGCATGACAACAACCCACAGATTCTTCCCTTGCATCAACCCACAGCCCAAAAGTGGTATTCCTTCTGAGATTGGCCTACTCCAAATGCTTGTCAATCTGGATTTGAGCCGCAACCGTTTGACTGGACACATTCCAGCGTCGCTTGCCAATCTGACAGGCTTAGAGCTCCTCGACTTGTCATACAACGAGCTTAATGGATCCATTCCCGAAACTCTAAATAGGCTGACGTTTCTTGCGAGTTTTAATGTCTCATACAATAATCTCTCCGGCAAGATTCCTTCTGGAAATCAGTTTTCAACTTTTTCGAATAGTAGCTACGAAGCTCTGTGTGGCTATCCTCTCTCACTCAACTGTGGGAATCATAGTATGCCTAATGTCAATTCTAATGTATATTCATTAAGAAAAAAGACGAAGATTGCTCTTTTGGTGTCTGGCTGTGTTGGTTTGGGCATAGCCATGCTGTTGGGTACTGGTTTCTTCTTCGTTCTTTCTGGAAGATCTGCTGTCCATCAAGATATAAGCTCAAGGGAGATTGGCACTTCGGAGAGCCTTTTCGGGGCATATAATGTGTCTCTGGAGCTATTTCACAACCATCACAAGCAAATATTGTACGGTGGGAAGGGTTTGGTCTTGTCTATAGAGCAGACCTGGGAGATGGCTCCCGGCTTGTGATAGAGAAACTCACAGCAGATTGTGGCCTAATGGAGAGGGAGTTCAGAGCAGAGGTGGACACTCTTTCGAAGGCTCAGCACAGGAACCTGGTTCCTTTGCAAGGGTATTTTCACATTGGGAATGACATACTTCTGAGCTACTCTTACATGGAGAATGGAAGCCTTGATTACTGGTTACACGAGAGAAGCGATGGGCATACCCGCCTCGACTGCAAGACTCGGCTGAAAATAGTACAAGAATCTGCTATCGGGTTGCATATTTGCATCAGATTTGCAATCCCCTCATTGTCCATCGAGACATAAAATCCGGTAATATATTGCTAGATGAGCAATTTGAAGCCCATCTCGCAGACTTTGGATTGGCCAAAGTCGTCTGAGACGGATGAGACTACAGAACTAGTCGGAACATTGGGCTACATCCCTCCTGAATATGGTGAAGCTTTCAATGCCACTCCTAGAGGTGACGTCTACAGCTTTGGGGTTCTTCTTCTTGAGTTGCTAACAGGCAAGAGGCCAGTGGATGTCTGCAAGCCAAGAGAATCTGCAGATCTTGTAGCTTGGGTGGAACGAATGACGCAGACTAGCAAATCAGACCAGGTATTTGACAACTTGTTGCAAAATAAATGTTATGAAGAGCAGATGCGACAAGTATTAGCTGTGGCATACTTGTGCATCGATCGAGATCCTCTCAAAAGGCCGGCAATACAGGATATTGTTATGTTGCTGGATAAGACGAGTGATTTAACAAGTAGGCATCCAACATTGTAAAAGGACCTTGGGCTCTTTTCAGGTTGAAGATCGACTTTGTTGCTTGGCGTGAGCAAAATTTAAAGCTCACTTTGCCACAGCTGCCCCTGTGTGACCAAAAGCCTATGTTCCAAAAGCAAATGGTAAGGGTTTGTGCAATAACAAATTTTGTAAGGGAGGGAATACTAGTTTTTCTCAGCAGATCCACTCATGCATCTACATCTCAAGGCTTGGTATCTTTACATCTTTTTTAATGTCAATGGTGGAGGTATACAGAAATTGAGTTCATTTATATTTTGTAAAGTCAAATGTTTAATGTGTGCAGCACGTAATTGCACCTTCTTGATGCACGTAAAACTCTCTCTCTTCACGAGTATTTTGGAAAAACCAACACAATTGAGTATGTTTGACATCTATGTGGAGTTTGTATTATAGCTGAGATAATAAACATGAATAATAGAGAGGAAATCAAGGTTTTATCATTACAATAAGGTACACGCTTATGGGAATATTTTAGGGCGAGTTGTTCTCAAATTAGTATGATACTTTCTTAAGGTACATGACTATTCTTAATGTCTCGGGACTTGTATATTTGGGAACCTTGCCTCTTGATTTGTTGGGCTGCTTAAATGTGCCTACATAAACACTTTACTACTATAATTCGGAATGTGCTTAAATGTGCCTACATAAACACTTTACTATAATTCGTAATGTGCATAGGTTCTGTAGACAAGCTTTCTTCATACATGACAACATGTGAAAGAACGTAGCATATCTAGTTGTCACATGCCATCTATTCTGTAAGTGCTTAATTTTTTTCCCGCAAGGAAAGAGGGTTTTGTTATGTTCTATCAAAAGGTTTGACTTTTTACAAGTGTAATACTTTGTCCCACAAAAAAGTAGAAAGGGGAGATACAATTAGAGATAAGTGTAGCCGACACTAGGGGTCCCCCGTGAACTGACAAAACTTCTGAAAACATAGGAATCACTCTTATTCTTTGAAACGAAGCCTTGGATGATAAAACAACATTGATGACAATGGGGTTCTTGGGGGGGGGGCAACCTCTTGAAGTTCATTCCTCGTTCATTTTGTCCACAGCCCCACTAAACTGATCCACACAAGAATGAAATCCACAGAGCGGTTAATAACTACAGCCTCCTTTGATTTGAAACTGGGATGGATGGGTGTAAATCCGGCCTTTTATACCCCACCAAATTTGGAGAAGTAACCTGAAGGCCACTCGGGGTAATAGGGCGGGATTGTTTGTAAGCCCCTCCAATGGCCAAGCTCGGAGTAGTGGTGGAAGTGGGTAATCCAAGTATAAAGAAAGGGGTATGCTCAGTGCTGAAGCCATTTGAGCTGAGTGTTCTGGCACCTGTCAGTAGCTGGGGCAGTTTCTCATCTTCTTCCTACCAAGAGATCCACTTGCTCCAATAGTTTCAATGCGAGCCTAAAGTCAGCCACCCTGTTAGAATAGAGTACAGTGCATCCACATTTCACCTCTAAAAACATTAGAGCATCTTTGAACCCAAATATTCCATAAGATATTGCTTCTGGCATTCTAGCCACCCTGCATACGTGTAGGCATAACACCCAGGAGAATATAAGCATAATGAAAGGGAAAACACATAATATGAGTTCTAGTTAGGTCTTAGCGCCCCTTTTCCACGTGCCTTTTGCTCTATCCGCAGTTCCTGTCAAGCTCTTAAACTCTTTTTTGAAATGGATTTTTCCTCTACTGGCTTTCCATGTGCTGTTTTCTCTATCTATAGATCGTGCCAAACTCTTAGACCCTTTTTAAAAGCCTTGATTTGTCCTGTAAAGGCTTGTCTCCCCAAATTATAGAAAACCATATCGAGTCCCTTCCACAGCTTTCTGGAAAAACATTTCTAGGCCAAGAAGGGTCATAAAATCTCCCATGCCCTCCACATTCCTTTCCATATTTCAAACCTTTTGGCAACACAAGGCTCCCTTCCAAATTAGGTGTTTCTTCTGGGAAGTCTTTCCAATGTCAACACTGATTGTGTTTCACTTTTGAAATGTTATATCGAACGATAGTGCCCCACAATGAGTCCGATTGTTGGAACGATGTTAGGATCCACTGGCGCATGAATCTAGCTGAGGAGTGTTTGATGTACACTATACCCAAACTCCCCATCCTCTTTGGCAAAGTGTAGGACTTCCATTTTACCTTAGCTAACTTTCTTTGGCCAAGTTCCCCTTCTCACAAGAGAGTAACAATCTGATAAGAGAGCTTTTTTGTCAAATACTAACATGAGATGAAGTAGATTATAGAAAAGTAAAAAGAGTTGAAGGACTTCTTGCAAGGAAAAATGGTAAGTATGAATGTAGTGTGGCTTGCAAATAAAGTTCCCATTATAATGCTTCCTCAGAATCCATTTCGCTATTATGAACTTCACTGGTCTTATCAATCTCCACCCCACAAGCATTCTGAAGAGGAGGGAACTCATGCAGTATGAATGGCTTGTTGATTTAGTGATTTCATATAAGGCATGAAAGGGTTTTTAAATGGGAAGAGCACTTTTTGATTGGTCTTATTATAATTCTTCCTCAGAATCCATTTCGCGATTATGAACTTGTCTAGTCTTATGAATCTCCACCCCACAAGCATTCTAAAGAGGAGGGCACTCATGTAGTATGAATGGCTTGTTGATTTAGTCATTTCATACAAGGCATGAAAGGGTTTTTGAATGGGAAGAGGAATTTTTGATTGTGAAAGAGAATGGGAGTGTCACACTAGCATTGTGTGGAAAGATGCATATGCCTTCTTGTGGTGGGCACCCTTCTACTTTGATGTGCTTGTATGGACTTGTGCATAGATTTTCAATATTGTGAGGTGCATAAAGTGTTGTTTCTCAGAGTTTAAAAACATATTGGCATGATTCTTTACCTAGGAGCAGTGCCACATGGGTGCGCTCAATTTGCCTCTTGGAAAGACAAGCTTCTTCAAAATTTTGGACTACTTCTGGTTGTGGAATCCTTAGTTCAATTAACACAATATGCTCATAGTAAATGATAGGTTGCACAAGTAGTAGCAAATCCTACTAGTACATAACTTCTTCTTCCTAAGTTCAAGGACTAGCTTCCACATCAACTAGGAAACTTCCCTATTCCATGAGTGTCTGAGTGGCTATGGTGATGTCTATGCTTCAACAACTGCGAGGAATTTTTATTAAGATATTTCTCTAAAGCCCAAAGTCAAGATGAGTGTACATTTGAGTATAAGTGGACAATTGATCACATGTAGACTTGTATACTTAAATGGACCTTAAATTTCAATTCCACATGTAATCATTTGTACTTAAGTGAATCCCACATGTAAACATTTGTATTCAAATGGCTCTTAAAGTCCAAGTGACTACAGTTAAAATGTTTATGGCTCTTTTGTATACAGTTGTTTGAATACATCTACTATATGCTACTCTATTAAGACACGTGCTTTCGCTTTCTCTTCATAATTTTTACTGAAGTGTCAATTTCCAAAGTTTTAAAGTTCTACGTTTTAACTCTTACTTTTATGATTACGGTGGTTGCATAAATTTTTTGTTACAAAATTGAATATTGTTATAATATTTTATGGTTATAGTAAGTTATAATATTCAATTATGGTTTTGAAGTGTTTGATATGCTCAAAACTAGTTAACAATGCTTGCAAGTGTTGCAATGATATTATTCTAATGTTTGAATATAAAACCACATCAACAAAATCATGTATGCTATATAACTAATACAATGCCAATTAGCCATGATAGGAAACACTAAGACAAATAGAGATTCAACATAGGGTAGCCAAGAGATGACCAATATTGACCTACACAAGATGTATTTGACAAACATTATAAGACAACAAAGAGAACACATCAAAGGGAATGGTAATATAGATGGCTTCATGTATCTCATGGGAAAGCCGAAAAAACCTTTGGGGCACTCTTAACTAAATCCATGGGAAACGTGACTGCTCTAGCTAGATGTGCCTACATAAAAACATATGGTTTGCAATCAAGCATTGTGTTCTTCTATTCCTCTACTATAGCGTAAAAATATTCCTAAAGAAGATAAGAACACAAAAATCATTTTGAGCTTTGATTGTCAACTCCCAACTCCATCATGCCATACCCTATGTGCCTTAAGAGTATATCCTTGATCTTTCAGCCATTTGTTATTAGCACATTTGTGTTATTAACATTTGCAATTAGCACAATTTTTTGCATTATGAGCACGTCTTTAATTTTACAGATATATAATTTGGTACATCTATTATTTGAGACATTTGTACTTAGCACATATGTGGAACCTTTGTAGTTTGTGCAAACCAACAAACACTACTCTTATGTGAAAGAGACCCTTTGAAGTTGCATAGCCCCTATGTTCAAGGCCTAAGGGGGAGCAATCCATGTTCCCTTAGAACCCCTTTTTCTACTCTTCTCCTTGCTTTGAGTTGCACACCCTTAGTATACTCAAATGCATCCCCCCTCAATCCCTTTCTAACTCTCACAAACTTTGTCGTGTTTGTCTTTTGTAAAGAAGAATATCGCTACAAAGCATGTTCTTGCATGGCAGTTTCTTTTTCTTCTTCTTCTTCCCATTTCCATCTGTGCTAACTTTAATCTCTTGAAATATCTATTGGCTCTTTCCCACGACTATCGTAGGAAGAGCAGGGCATTTTCAGTATGCAGGGTTTCGAGGCTTCTATCACCTATAGATATGTCGGAGTTGTCGTTTGTAGTATACGTGTAGCTTAGGACCTCGAGTCGTGTTTTGGTGAGAGATGTAGGCTTAAGTGTGGTAAGCAAACATAGTGCATGCATGTGTAAAAGGAACGTGTATCATCATGGTTAAGGTAACGAAGGCTTTCGTCTTCATTGGGGGTTATAGGGTTTAGGAGGAGTTTAAGGGTTAGAAGGAGGTTCCAGAGTTTAGAAGGAGGTTCCAAGGTTTAGAAGAGGTTCCAAGGTTTAGAAGGAGGTCCAAGGTTTGGTCCAAGGTTTAGAAGGAGGTTCCAAGGTTTCAAAGGAGGTTCCATAGTTTAGAAGAGGTTCCAAGGTTAAGGGTAGAGTACATGGTGGAGAACTCGTCTCCCTTGTAGATCATGGAGGTTAAGGATTGAGGGACTAAGGGTTTAGGGGGATCATAGGAGTGGGAGAGGAAGAAGGTGTAAGAGCATGGGGGAAAGAAGAGAGAGGAGGAAGGAGGAAGGAGGAGGAGGGAGGAGGAGAAGGGAGGAGGAGGGAGGAGAAGGAGGAGGAGGGAGGAGGAGGAGGAAGAGGGAGGAGGCCAAGGAGGGAGAAGGAGAAGGGAAGAGGAGGGAGGAGGAGGAGGAAGAGGGAGGAGTAGAAGGGAGGAGCAGGAGGGAGGAGGAGAGGGAGAGGATGGGTTGCAAGGTTGGAGGAGAGGGGAGGAGGAGTTGCAAGGTTAGGACATGCTTTTGGACATGGAGTGCAAGGAAGCATGGATACTTGAGACAATTGCTTGGAATACCAAAGTAGAACTCAACACAATGCCCCAAAGAGTGTGGGCTTCATTCTATTATGGGGTATTTATACAAGTTCTCTCTCTGCATGTAGGAATTGTAAGACATTCTCTCTCTACATGTAGAACTTGCATATAGAAGTTGCATGTAGGAGTTGCATGTAGAACTCGCATGTAGGAGTTGCATGTAGAAGTTACATGTAGAACTTGCTTGTAGAACTTGCATGTAGAAATCGCATGTAGGAGTTGCATGTAGAAGTTGCATGTAGAACTCGCATGTAGGAGTTGCAATGTGTAGAACTCGCATGTAGAACTTGCATGTAGAACTCGCATGTAGGAGTTGCATGTAGGAGTCGCATGTAGAACTTGCATGTAGGAGTGGCATGTAGGAGTTGGAGTCGCATGTAGAACTCGCATGTAAGAGTTGCATATAGAACTCACATGGATTTCTAAGAGAGATTATTTCTAGCCTTATGCACCATACAATTTATGGTATGTAGTCAAGAAGCCTAGCTCCTCTTGAGGAGGGGTGGACGGTTGTGAATTTCAGAGGGGATCTCATTACTGAGGCTATAGACTTTGCCATCAAATCTTCTTGGGAAGAGGTTTGGCGGGGGTCTGGTTGTTGAGGCTGGTATTTCTTGCTATCTTGCATACATGTTGGATGTGATTACACCCATATCATTGAGCTTGATAAGTTTGTATGCAAGTGTAATATTTTTGCATTTAGGAGATGGCTGTGATGTTTGGCGAGGGTCTCGTTGCTAAGGCTGCAGACTCTTTTTTCAATTCATCTTGAGTTTTGGCATAGCTTCTTGTCCTGCTTGTGAATTCATTGCATGCTTTGACAGTATGGAATGAAAGTGTGTGATACTATTATTGATGCAATCTATTATGTGCCTATGCAAAATTGTGTGAGTGCACATGATGTGTCTAACTATATGCTTATTTGTGGGATTTAATAGGGAAACTAAGACTCAATCATCCCTAATATGGAATTGATTAGGTCTTCTTAAATGTGCAAAAACGTGCATATGCCAGTGAGTGTGCGTGTAACAATCTAATGCAAACTATATGTGCAAAAACATGCATATGCTAGTGAGTGCTCGTGATACAATCTTATCCTAACTAAGGAAGACTTGGTTTCCAAAATCTTTGTTTTTGTCAGGGATGGTTTGCGTGTTGAAGTAGTAGCGCTTCAGTCGGCTCCCGTTTATTGTTGTGTTGAATTGGACTGCATCCAATGTTTCTAGCAGCATAGCTTCGATGGGATTCATCTTTCTTACTCGGTAGGGTCCATGAACTAGATACTTCAGTTTCCCTTTGTGTACTTTGGCATTGTATAATAGGACCAAGTCACCTTCCTTGATGTCTTTGGCTTTAAGATTTCTATCAAACCATGCCTTTCTTCTGTGTTTTTCTGTTGTCATAGCATGGTAGGCAACTAGTCTTGTCTCTGTACGCTTCTCCAACTGATAGAGTCTTTATTTCAAGGATTCATGGTCTCCCATGTGTTCCTGTATTGCTATGCATAGGCTTGGTATTACAAATTCTAGTGGGACCACAGCTTCAAGGCCGTACACCAATTAAAAAGCTGTGATCCCTGTACTAACCTTAAGTGTGGTTCTATATGCCCATAAGGCTGCATTCCATTTCTCTGCCCAATCAGAACGATGTGGTTCTACTACCTTGGTGAGGATAATGCATATTATTTTGTTGGTGGATTCGGCCTGTCCATTCCCTTAATTCCTTTCATCTCTTTGTATGACCATGCTAGGCAGTCACGGTATTCCATTAGGAGTGCTTTGAGTTTGGTTTCATCTTCTTGTCAAAGCTGTTTCCCAATGAAAACCAGTTTTTCTTCCTCCCCTTCAAGGGCAAGGTTTATTGAGTGTGTTTTTGCTAGTCCCTCATAGATTGGAGTTTCTCCAATGCTATTGGTTTCTTGAACTTCAAATTCCCTTAGTTGTCTTGGCATTGCTATTGGTGCATTGCCACTTGTGTATTTTGGCACTTCTCGAAGATCGGCCTCTGATGGTGTTGAACTAGCTTGACATGTGCTATGTGCACCAGGTGGCATAGTTGCATTTACTGATTTGTTAGGCTCTTTTTTACTTTCTTTTTTTGAATTCTCTTGATCGAGCTTCATCCGCACATGTGGCTTATATTTCCAAAACTTCTTACATTGGGAACTGTGGGGTAACTTTTCCACTGGTAAGGTGTTTCCAAGTAAGGGTTCATTTGCTGCGCATACTCCTTCTAGTACCTCAAAGGACCATGCAAGAGGCAATGGTTCTAATTTTGAGGGAGCTGGCTTTGCAAGGTACAATTCAATGATCCTTGTTTGGACTTGTTCGAATTCATTGGTGTTCGGCCTTGGCTTTTCTGCGATTTCCTCCAGCTTTCTTGCGGGATCTTCTGCTATTATTCAACTTTGGAGGTTCTTGTGGGATCCTCTAATCCATCTCTCTCCTTATGGATGTCCTGGTCGATCCACATCTTCACATCATATAGTCCACATCCTAGGGTGGCTACTTTAATACATTCCTATACCATACATTTACCTTGTCTCCATGTTGTTAGGTAGATACACATGCAATGCATCTACCTCTAGATCCTTATTGTACTCTTTTGGCAAATCACTTTGGAAATTCTCATGTCCATGTTGTATTACCCTAGATTCTTTCATCTAGACTAAATTATGCCATGGAGACATGCATGTTCACTCATGTTTGATACAAATAGGAACACTTATAGAAACTTATATGTTTACACCTAATGAACTAGGCGAGAAATCTTTGTGCACATGAGTGTGCATGCATGTGTGCATGTGACATGCATGCGAACTTGCATGAATGCACACATACATGCATATCTCGAGTGCTCATGGCACCATATTCCTAAACACCTCCCCTTGGTGCCATGATCAATGCTTTGGCTACTTCAAGGTGGTCAAATGTGAGTTTACAATTCCATCACCTCCCCTTAGTGCATACTACTACTTAAGGTGGACATATGTGGGTATTACAAGATCAAATCCTCCCTTGGGTTCTTACATAGCCACTCTCAGATGGCCAGGTTTGATTTACAAACATGTGGGCTAAAGGTGGAAAGGCTTTTGCTTCTCAATACATGTTGCCGATGGCATTCTCTTCTTTGCTTGATGCAACTTGATGTGTGATGCTTTGTTCTTCTTGTGCCTTTAATGCTTTATGTATGGATGCCATGTTCTATGATATGGTCATCTCAAGCACTTGTGCTTTCGACAAGTTTTTTGCATTCATGCATTGCTTTATCATTTGTTGCAAAGGTCTTACCATGAGCTGAGTTTTGCTTCAATGGCAGTATCTATTCACAAATAATGATTCTGACTTGACAATCACATAGAGCTAAAAAAGGCGATCACTTTTCCTTTTTGGAGCGAGTGCAGATTCTTTTTGGATTGCAAGTTATGGCTTGTCGAAGTTTTTAACCAAGAAATGGCCCTTGATGATGTGGCATTTAACTAACCCTAACCCTAACCATGGTTATTGTGGGTTACTTGACCATTGACCAAGGTAAGATTGAACTCATCTTAGTGTGACCACATGCTTAACCAAGGGTACTTCTAACTAACACTGGTTAGTTATTATTTGCCATGTGTCCTTGAGAGAACCTTATGAGACCTTGTGGAAAAATTCTAAGACGAGATCTGCGATGGCATGATGATGGCGTCTCTTCTCTTGTAGTTGCTACATGGTGTGGAGTTGCTGGTGAGTTCATGGAGATATGGAGGCACCCATGGTTAGCTAACTCTTGGAAGCCGTGAGATGTCATGTAGACTTGGAGCCTGGCATCGATCGGTGATGCTCAGCTAAGCGGCTAGAGGCTCCTTGTTGTGATGGAGGCCTTTTTGTAGGCTCATGGGCCGAGTTTGAAGATGGCCTTAGTAGCTTAGCTGGAGAGGAGCATTGAACGAGTTCAGTGGAGTTGGCCTTTGTGTTGCTACGGCTCCTCAAAGCTCATTGCAATGCAAAAGGTTGATGAAGGTCATGGGGGTTGGCCTTTGGGTTGTTGCTGGTTGCCTTCATGCTTGCATCGAGCATTGGATAGCTGTGGCAGATGAGCCGCCATCTCGTCAGTCATCTAGGTCAAGGTTGAGTTTTTACTGTGAGTAGCTAAAACCCAAGGTGTTGAGTGCTTGCAAGGTCATTTGCTTGCTGGCACTTTGGATCGACTCACTATTTGCTCATTGCTATTGGCTATGTAGGTCTTGTGTGTTCTGGTTACTTTGTTGATGTGTGCGCCTTGCCAGATGGGACATCCGTCATAGCTTGTCTTCTCAAGCATCCAATTTTTACATGATACAATACAGGCACTTATCGAGTTGACTAGAACATCAAAAGGCTAAATATAAAGAACATTAAATGAAACTCTCTCAAAGAATAAAGCTAGAGTCTCGTCAGGCTTTCGAAGATAAAGAAGGTTAGAAGAACCCTCTTTCTCTCAAGCTCTCAAGAATCTAGAACTTCTCTTAAGAAAACTGCTCAATCTAAAGCTAAAACTAACCTAGGAGAACTCATGAGTTCCTAAGGCATGCATACAACTAATCTATACTTAGCTAAAAACCTAAGCTTTGATACCATGTGAGAACATGCATGCCTCAAGATCTATTCAGTGCTCTAAGGTGGATGGAACCTATGTGAAAACATGATGAAGAGAGTGCTCATGACATGTACCTCAAGTCAATTAGGTTCCAAGATAGATTAGCTTGGACTTATAAACAAAATCTTGAGTGTATGTGTGTTTCAACAATACAAGAAGGCTTCTTTGATAGAGAGAGCCTTTAAAATAGTCCACTTGTCAGATCCTCTAATCCACATCTCTCCTTGTGGATGACCTTGATCCACATCTTCACATTATGTAGCCCACATCCTAATGTGGCTACTTTAATACATTCCTATACCATACCTTCGCCTCTAATTATGTGATTACAGCACCATATTGCTCAACAGGGAGACCAAACAAGTGTTGTTGTCAAAATATTACTTATCATGAAAAGGGAAACTTCCAAACATATTTTTTATGAAAGGGAAAAATGCCAAACATGTTGTTACCTTAAAGAAATACAATATCAAAATATAGAATCTAAATGATATATCCAAAACAAATATTTTTCCTATTTCAAGCTGAGAGTTTTAAATATTGTTTATCAAAAGACAAAACATATTTGTTATCCTCAAAGAAAAGGAGACATTACATGCTTGCTTAACACTGGCACACTAAATTATCAAGTGAGCAACTTTAAATATTAAACATAAAAGACAAGCCTTGAATGAGCCTTGAATGAATACAAGAAGCCTAAAGATGACAAGAGTGAGTAGGCCCACCTAAACTTTACTTAATAGCATAGTTACCAAGCAGTGAGAATGTTTTGAGAACATTAGATGTTGGAATGGGAGCATTTTAGGAAGGGGGAATAGGATAATGATGACGAGAATGCCACATCATATGACATGCCTTACAACACATCATTATATGACACAAACTATACTAAAACATGAAAGAAACTTTTAATAGCTTTGAACTTTCTGTTTCAGCTCTAGAACTTCAAGAACACACGTTTGGAATGTTTCATGATCTATGCTTCCTTAAGTGGATGAATAAAATTCTTCCCTAATATGTGAGAAGCTAATTTCCCATAAATCTTATATATGACAAGCCATTTTATGAGCACCCCTTCACAAAAAAGCTTTTCTTTCTACCATACTGGAGCACTCCCCCTTTTGTCACAAAATTGTATTCTTGATCTTCTGCAAGGGGGAATGGTGTTCCTTGGGAACAATGCTTGATAGAGGACAAGTCACTTATGTTGGGGTAAAACTATGAACAATGGAAAACTTGAATGAATACAAGAATACTAAAAATGACAATGCTGAATCTTTATTAAATAGCGAACAACTAATTTGCATTTGAGGAAAACCAACATGATTTGAGTGTCCATTATTAGAGGACAAACCATGTGTGAGTGACTCTCTTGGTAGTTGAATAGTGTACATATGGTTTAGCTCTCGCTTGGTAGTTGAATAATGAGCATATCTTTCTGGTTTACCTAGTTGTCGGGTAAGTTCCAATGAAAGCGCATATAAACAATTAATTATGGCGATGAGATCCAATCAGACCTTGTCTATTTTGTATGAAATGCAAAGAGTTTTAGGATGCATGAGCTGCATATGGTGTTATCAAATTGTTTTCTTAGCTTGGTAACACATAATCTGTTCCTCGCAAATTTTGTGCGACGTAGCTCTCAAGATGATGACTGCTAAAATTACACCTTTGCTCCATAGTCTTGACAAAGAGGTTCCTTCCTCGTATTCTCCATAGCTGAATGGAGTAATAGAGAATGCATTGTATATTGAGCTTCCCTTGCCAAAACTCCTTAGGAATGCTTAAGGCTACCTCTATTTATTTATACACAAGGATATTTCTATCATAGTAGTTAGAAGCAATATAGCGATGTGCATTTGCTTGATATTGCTAAGCATAGTGATCATGCAGATTGTTTCCACGTCGTGTTGTCAATGGGAACTAACCTCAACATTTGGCTCATCGGTTGTATGTATTCCCTTTCCATGCTCCCAGAGTGGTAGCCCCCATGGAATTGTAGAGGAGAGATCTTAATTGATAGGCGATAGAGTTGACTTTCGATGCATGCTAAGTGCAAAAAGGAATAGGGATATAAAGGGGCATACATCTACATAGGATCTAGGGAATGGTGAGCAAAGGAAAATGGGATAGAGTTAGAGAGTTCTCATATGACCATCCAAGTGTGACTTTCGGTGCATGCTGAGTGCGAAAAGGAATAGGGATATAAAGGGGCATACATCTACATAGGATCTAGGGAATGGTGAGCAAAGGAAAATGGGATAGAGTTAGAGAGCTCTCGTATGACCATCCAAGTGTCACACCAAGAAAAGTGTCAAAAAACCACTAAACTATGTACAATGAAGACTTCAAGTTTTCATATTCTAGTTATATTTTGGCTTTAAAACATGAAAAGGTAATAGGAAAAACATGTGAGGTGGAAGGTTGAAGGTTTCTCTGCCTGCAAATGTAAAACTTCTCCATCTATCTAATATAAGAAAATGATCTAGTATTGAGTTCTCTTCAGTAATTGGCAGAGACTCTTTTCATGCTATGCATCATTGTGTCAAGATGCTAGAGTGTCTAGACTACCCAAGAGATTTGTTACAAGGGTAGACTATGTGATGCTTTACTAATTGTAGGGATCCTTCTTGCTATAGGAGTGCTACATAGAGGCTATGATGCACAAGGATTAGTGCAAGTTGGAGTATGCTATGCAATCACAGATCAATTCACTCACTAAAGTTAAGACTTGGGACTTGGTTTCTTTGCCACATGGAAAGAAAGCATTGCCATGTAAATGGGTCTATAAGATGAAGGTCATAGGCAATGATGTGCCTAAGTACAAGGCCCGTTTGGTTGCTAAAGGGTTCAAGCAAGAGAAGGGTGTGGACTTTCATGAGATCTTCTCTCCGGTTGTGAAGATAACCACACTTAGATGCATACTTGGACTTGTGGCAGCAGAGGATATGGAGCTTATGCAGATGGATGTTAAGATAACTTTCTTGCATGGGGATTTGCATGAGGAAATATACGTGGTACAGTTGGAAGGCTTTGAAGAAAAGGGCAAAGAACATTTGATTTGCAAGGTAAAAAAGAGCCTACATGGCCTTAAACAAGCGCCTAGAGAATGGTATCAAAAGTTTGATGCTTTCATTCAGTCCCAGGGTTTCAAAAGAAGTGATATTGATCTCACTGCCTCTACACTAAAGGGCTAAGGCTAATAGCCTAATACTCTTGGTACTTTATGTGGATGATATGATATTAGCTAGCAAGAACACTTATGAGCTTGATGCATTGAAGGTCAAGTTGCATGAAGCCTTTGACATGAAGGATTTGGGACTTGCAGGTCATATTCTTGGTATGTGCATCACATGTGACCGGAGTAGGAAACTCCTTTGTCTTTCACAAAAGGAGTATGTTACAAAAGTGTTGCAACATTTCAATATGGAGGGGGGGAAGGTAGAAAGTACTCCATTACCTCCATATGTGAAACTGAGTCAAGAAGATAGTCCCAAATCAGATGAGGAGAGGACCATGATGGCCAAGATTCCTTATGCATCAGCATTTGGGAGTCTTATGTATGCTATGATAGCTACTAGACCAAACATTGCATTTGTAGTGGGAGTTGTTAGCTCTGCTGGTATATGGATAATCTAGGACAGAGGCATTGGGAGGCAGTTAAGTGCATCATGAGGTACATGAAGGGTACCAAGGAGATGTGTATTTGCTTTGGCAGAGGAGAGATGCATGTACTTGGGTACAAAGATTCAGACTATGGAGGACATGTGGATAGCAAGAGATCCTTCTGGTTATGTGTTCACTTTGCAAGAGGTGTAGTGTTGTGGATTTCTCACACATATAAGTGCATTGCTTTGCCTACCATAGAGGTCGAGTATGTTGCAACCAGAGAGGGTTGCAAGGAGGCTATATCTCTTGATCGGCTAGTGGGAGATTTGGGGATCCATACAGGTGTACTAACATTGCATAATGATTCCATGAGTGCTATTCAGAAGGCATAGAATCTAGTCTTTCATGCAAATACCAAACACATTCAGGTCAGGTGAGGGTCAAGTATAATTTTACCAAGGAGATACTTGAGGACAAGTGCATAGAGCTTGTCAAGGTTCATACAGATGATAACCCTATAGATATGCTGACAAAGAGTCTACCTCATGAGTGGTTTGAGTATTGTCGTGTATTGATGGGCATTGGATAGTATGTCCATTGGTTGTTCTCCCTTAAAGTCAAATTGGACTTTAAGTGGGAGGTTGCGGGGGTTAAAGGCCACTGTACCTTAACCCTAGTTATGTACAATACTCAAATACATATATATATGGATGACATAGAAGATTAAGGTGTTCTACACCCACGAAAACTTATGTGGCTCTCTCTTCTGGCTCTCTCTCTCTCTCACCTTCTTTTGTTCCTCTTTCGTTATTGATATCTCCCACCAAGTTTATCAGCAGGCACACTACATCTAACTAAACAACATATGTGTGAGAAGTCCAATTTCTCCACCAAAATTAAAGGAAAAGGGCAAATAATCTTAGCCTCATCTCAACAACCATGAATATCAACTCTAATTAAAAGATATACGAGAGGATTATGGTTTGTCGGTTAGACTACTCAAGGATGACACTCAAGTATGAGTAAGATTTACATTACCAGCATCCCCTCTTAAATCACACTTGGAAGAAGCAAAAAATAGAAAGATACACTACATTTGTAGAAGAAAAAAATAGAAAGATAATCTAGATGTGAAATTTCCAAAAAAAAGGATCTAGGATCCAAATACACAAACTTGAGATAGAAGTTGTATATCTAAAAATGAAACCAAAGTCTTATAATCCAAGATGATGTGGAAATTCAAAACCAAAAGAAAATTTGGGATTGGTACTGATATGTGTTTGCTATAGAAAAATATAACATATAGACAACTTCTCCATCTGTTTCGCCCTCTTAGGTTGTAGTAGGATCTAGAAAACTCCTAGCCTATCTTGAAAGTATGATCTAAACTTTTAAAAACTCAAAGCCTTGGTAAAAATTTCTACAACTTACCCATCAATAGAACACTAAACTAGAGTAGCATATTTGAAATATATATTCACATGAATAAAGTCATTATGGTGCGCATCAATGTGGCTAGTACATGGGTGTTAGCATGAAAAGGTGGGCCATTAGCTATTTTGTTGGTTGTCGCTAATATCAAACTACGTTATATCAATTTCCTTACGATATTCCCCAGATCCTATGTACACGTATGCCCCTTGGTATCTTTATTTCCTTTTTACACTCCCCAAATGTTGAAACTTAATTGAAATCGATCTCCCATTACTTAATCTTTACTTGCCCTATTAGATGTTGTGTTTCATGTGCAAGTATGCACTATATGCATATGCACACATGCATGCATGCATCCTCCCCCCAACACACACACACACACACACACACACACGCATGCATGCATGCACGCAATGCATCCACCTCTATGTTAAGCAACTACACTCCCCAATTGAGGGGCAAACAAACCAGCAGCTCTCAGGGCCATGCTGTCGGCCAGAATCAGGCCGACTAGCTGGTCTGGCCAACCTAGACCAACTGGCCAACCAGTTAGCTGACCAGTTTGCTAGCCCACCGACCAGTCCACCGGCCAGCTGGCCGACCTCCTAGGTCAGGCCTATAAAAGACTCCCTACCCCCTCACTCTCAGTGGACTAGACTTGCAGCTACTCCTCACCTCCTCCATCCTTTGCTATAGCCCCTCTTGCTCCAAATCTACTCCTCTGCTCCGGTTATCATCGAGCTACATGGAGGATAGTGTTTCGCTTCCTCTGCTGCTATCTTTTCTACTGTTTCTCTACATGGAATCATCTTTCTGATTCATCTCAGCCATGGTCCTTGAGACACAACGGCTTGAGGTTCTTGTATTCAGTTTTTTATAGTACCAAATAGGCACTATGTTTTTTGAGTTTCATTCTTAAGTTGTGTCTGAGTATCATCTATTTTTTATTGCTCCATTGCAAACCCTATCGTTTCTCTATATGGTATCAGAGCCATGGTGATCTAAAGACCCCAGATCTCTGGTGATCTAAAGATCCTGCTTCTTTGTGGAGGCCATAACTATGGGGAGCATCACTCCTATGAACATATCAGTTTCCTCTTCATTTCACGGTGCACTACGGGAGAGAACTCCATCTTCTACTCCCATCCCTCCCTTCTAACCTCCATCTTCTACTCCCATCGCTCCCTCCCTTTTCGGTTTTACGCTTGACCCTCCCCATTCCTTCGAACAAGGAGGTCATGATCCTTCACCTCTACCACCATCGGCATTGACTTCCAGGATCTACAAGTTCTCCCTAGGCGGGACCCTTTCTCTTCAGATGTGTCTTGATGACTGTTGTTTCGAATCTTGTCCAGCATGGAGGTGGGGTAGACTCCTCTCTCCTGAGGTCCAAGATCGGGCACACACTGGCTCACTGTTCAGCTATGACCTCTTCCTTTAGCGGAATCCCACCATCTCTGGATTATCAGTGCTGCTACGACATATTTGTTCTTTACCTTTGCTTTTCCCTCCACCTTTTGGTGGTGAGAGGGGGTGGCTTGTTCTCTCGAGCTTCACAGTGTTCTTATTTCTACTGATCATACGTGTAACTAAGGCACTTGAGGAAGTGAACAATTCCCTTGCAAGGGCACTCCTCTTGTGACCTTCTCTACATTTTTGCATTGCATCTCTTGGGCATTTCGTAGGGATAGCCACCATCGACATCTCTACAAGAAGCTCCAAGCACACAATGTCTGCCCCGGTAATTGAGAGGGGGTGTTAAGCAACTACAATCCCCAATTTAGGGGCAAAAAAACTAGTAGCTAGCAGGGCCATGCTGTCGGCCAGAATCAGGCCGACTAGCTAGTTTGGCCAACCCAGACCAGCTGGCCGACAGTTGGCCAACCCACCAACTAGCTGGTCGACCAGCTAACGAGTCCACTGACCAGTTGGCCGACCTCCTAGGTTAGGCCTATGAAAGACTTGCTACCCCCTCACTCTCAGTGGACTGGACCTGCAACTGCTCCTCACCTCCTCCATCCTTTGCTGCAGCCCCTCCTGCTCCAGATCTACTCCTCTGCTCCAGTTCTGCCCCATCTCCTCTGTCTCTCTATTCCTCTCCTTCAGATCTAGCCCTGAACTTCCAGCTACTGCTCCTGACTGCTGCCTGACAAGCTGCCTGACAAGCTTCCACATTTCTCTTCATCTGCTACAATCCTCTCCTACCTCTAAAGCAGCTCCAGCTCTTCATCATCTTCATCATCATTGAGCTACATGGAGGACTGCGTTTCGCTCCCTCTGCTGCTATCTTTTCTACTGTTTCTCTACATAGAATCATCTCTCTGATTCACCTCAGCCACGGTCCTTGAGACACGATGGCTTGAGGTTCTTGTATTCAGTTTTTCATATTACCAAACAGGCACTATGTTTTCTGAGTTTGGTTCTTCAGTTGCTCTGAGTATCATCTATTTTTGATCGCTCCACTACAAACCCTATCGTTTCTCTATATGGTATCATAGCCATGGTGATCTAAAGACCCCAGATCTTTGGTGATCTAAAGATCCTGCTTCTTCATGGAGGCCATAGGTACGGGGAGCATCATTCCTATGAACATATAAGTTTTCCTTCATTTCGCTGCGCACTACAGGAGAGAACTCCATCTTCTACTCCCATCCCTCCCTCCCTTTCTAAACTCCATCTTCTACTCCCATCCCTCCCTTTCTAAACTCCATCTTCTACTCCCATCCCTTCCTTTCTAACCTCCATTTTCTACTCCCATCCCTCCCTCCCTTTTCGGTTTCGGGCTTGACCCTCCCCATTCCTTCAAACAAGGAGGTCATGATCGTTCACCTCTACCACCATCGGCATCGACTTCCAGGATCTACAAGTTCTCCCTAGGCAGGACCCTTTTTGTTCCGATGTGTCTTGATGAATGTTGTTTCAAATCTTGTCCAGCATAGAGGTGGGGTAGACTCCTCTCTCCTGAGGTCCAAGATCGGGCACACTGTGGCTCACTGTTCAGCTATGACCTCTTCCTTTGGCGGAATCCCACCATCTCTGGATTATTAGTGTTGCTACGACATATTTGTTCTTTACCTTTGCTTTTCCCTCCACCTTTCGGCGGTGAGAGGGGGTGGCTTATTCTCTCAAGCTTCACAATGTTCTTATTTCTGCTGATCATACGTGTAACTAAGGCACTTGAGGAAGTGAACAATTCCCTTGCAAGGGCACTCCTCTTGTGACCTTCTCTGCATTTTTGCATTGCATCTCTTGGGCATTTCGCAGGGATAGCCACCATCGACATCTCTACACGAAGCTCCAAGCACACAATGTCTGCCCCTCCAAATTGGCAATTGAGAGGAGGTGTTAAGCAACTACAATCCCCAATTTAGGGGCAAACAAACTAGCACCCAACAGGGCCATGCTATCGGCTAGAATCAAGCCGACCAGCTAGTCTGGCCAACCCAGACCAGCTGGCCGACTGGTTGGCTAGCCCACTGACCAGCTGGCCCACCAGCTAGCCAGTCCACTGACCAGCTGGCTGACCTCCTAGGTCAGGCCTATAAAGGACTCCCTACCCCCTCACTCTCAGTGGACTGGACCTGCAGCTGCTCCTCACGTCCTCCATCCTTTGCTGCAGCCCCTCTTGCTCTAGATCTACTCCTCTGCTCTAATTCTGTCCCAACTCCTCTGTATCTCTATTCCTCTCCTTTAGATCTAGCGCTGAACCTCCAGCTGCTACTCCAGATCTACTCTTGACTGCTGCCTGACAAGCATCCACATTTCTCCTCTTCATCTACTGCCATCCTCTCCTAACTCTAGGGCAGCTCCAGCTCTTCATCATCTTTGTCATCATCGAGCTACATGGAGGACTGCGTTTCGCTCCCTCTGCTGCTATCTTTTCCACTATTTCTCTACACGAAATCATCTTTCTGATTCACCTCAACCACGGTCCTTGAGACACGACGGCTTGAAGTTCTTGTATTCAGTTTTTCATATTACCAAACAGGCACTATGTTTTTTGAGTTCCGTTCTTCAATTGTGTCTGAGTATGGTCTATTTTTAATCGCTCCACTACAAACCCTATAAAGGCTTCTTACACCCCTTGGCAAGAATGCATGTGATGTGGGCTATTCTTCATGTGGTGAACACCCTCAAGTGCATCTTTGTGTGTGTGTGTGTGTGTGCACATGCATGTGTGTGTTTGTGTGTGTGTGTGTGTGTGTGTGTTTGTTTGCAAGCATGTGCATGTGCACGTGCGTGTGTGCATGCGCATGTAGGTGTGTGTATGTACGTGTGATCATGCACGCACATAGTTGCCCATGCACATGTGCATGGATGCACCCACTTTCCCATGCATGTGTGTGTATGTACATGGATGCATGCACTCGTACACGTGCATACGTGTGTTTGTGTGTGTGTGTGTGCGTGCGCATGTGCACATGTGTCAGTATGTGCATGTGCATACAGGAACAAATATGCTTGCATGCACACACCATGTTAAGGTATGGGTTTTGGTATGTTCAACCATGTATCTATGGTAGCAAGTATGCCACCGTATATGATTTATATGTGTTGCAATAATAGAGAACACACACACACACATGCACACACATGTACACATGCACATGCACACATGCACATGTACACGTACATGTGCACACACACACACATGCACACGCACACGCACATGCACATGTGCACGTGCACGTGCATGCATGTGCACACACACATGCACATGCACATGCACATGCACACACACGCACATGCACATGCTCACGCACACGCACACACACGTACACACACACACAAGGTTAGTAACTTGCAAAAATGTACAAAAATAGTGCCCTAATGCAAAAATGACAATGTTATAGTAAAGAACATTTTAGTGTTACAATGCATAACTATAGTTACAAGGTGAAGGAACGAAAGCTCAATCTACATTCCATGCAAATGCAAATTACAAGCCATGTACACATGCTATACCCTCACCTTGAAACTTTTTTTGTCTTGTAAAAGACAACAATGTAATCTTTGTAATGCTTCTCTTTCTTTGCTCTATCCTTTCTTGAACCCTTGTGTGAACCTATGGTAGAGGGTTGTATTATAACCAAATACATTACTTAACTCCAAAGTAAACTAAACATTGCAAACTTATTGTGATATACACAAGATTGACGTGATAGCTTTGATCTAGGAGAAGGTGACTACTTCGCCATCTTAGAAAGAATGGGAGAAAAGAGGAGGAAGAGGTTCTCATGAGTAATCCTATGCCACCACAAGTATAATTCTTGTCACTCAGGCAAAGGGATAATGTGTACATGGATAATTTGAGAGGAGGGAGAGGATTGTCCTTATCCTATGCCACAAGAAGGTTTCTTTTCACTCAAGCAAAGGGCTTGGTGGGTGCCCATAGTTTGGGGAGATATTTGGGCCATTTGGGGAGATTTCATGAAAACATTTTAAAGTCCCATCAAGAGAAGGGGAGACCAATGCCATAGCCCACCTGAAAAGGATGTGGGAACCTACCATGTGAGTAAATGCCACATGTAGTGGTGGGGATGAGAGGGAGCCTACACAGAGAGAGTGGGGACTATTTACAAGGGGAGGTCTCTGTACCAACCTAGAGGCCTTGAATGTAGTTTCTTCAATATTTTAAAGGCCCAAGGCTTCCTATCAACTAGTTCCCTAATCTCAAGATTAAGGGCTGCTTATATTCCTTATTCAGAGGCCATTTGTTAGTCCATATCTCACTTAATGAAAACATCTAGCTATTATGTGACTCCACAACTCCAAATACCTTTATATCGCAACAAGAAATGAGAACTTTTGAACAAATATTTCTACCGAAGTATTATTTATAAAAAAATGGAGACCAAACAAGTTTTGTTGTCCAAATATTATTTAATAACAAAAGGAAAATTTCAAACATATTTTGCTCTCAAAGAAAAGAAATACTAAAATGCACACAATCTATATCGTTCCCATTCAAAAGTTTGAGAGCTCGTATTATTTATGAAAAGACAAGACATACCCTCAAGGAAAATGAGACCTCATATGTTTTTTATCAAAAGCACAATATATTATTAAGTAGGCCACTTTAAACAATAACCTTTATCTTTATTATAGCTAGAAACTTTACAAATTTAAACTTGAATGAATAAAAGAAGGCTAAAGATGACAATAGTGAATGGGTCCACCCAACCTTTACTTGGTAGAGGACAAGTTATTTAGTATGGGACGTCGTGTCATCTTTGGGATGACTAGAAACTTTACAAAACTTTAATGAACACAAGAAGACTAAAGATAACAATGGTGAATCTTTATTAGATAGAGGACAAATCATTTACATTGGGATGTCCATTGGATAGAGGACAAATCCATTACATTGGAGTAAAACTATGTGACTTGACTTTACATGAGAGTGACTCTCTTGGCAATGAACATAGGGTTCAACTATCGCCTATAGTTGAAGAATGAACATTCAAGGGTACATCTCCTTATTGGTTGGATGATACATCATTTACATTGGAGTAAAATTTTGCCTTGTAATTGAAGAATTAACATTCAAGTGTACATCTCCTTATTGGTTGGATGACACATCATTTACATTGGAGTAAAATTGTGCTTAAGTGTACATGGCTCTTGGTAATGAAAAATGAACATAGGGTTCAACTCTCGCCTTATAGTTGAAGAATGAACATTCGAATGTACATCTCTTGGAAGTATGGTTTAGCTTGCACCTTGTATGGTTTAGCTTGGTACATTTGACCATACATCTCTCGGTAGTATGGTTTAGCTTACACCTTCTATCAAGAATGAACATTTGAATAATGAACATGTGGTTGAGCTCGGAGGACTCATTGGAGTAAAACTACTTGACTCGAATGTGTAGACTCTCTTGGTAATTGGAGTAAAACTCCTTGACTCCGCTCTCTTGGTAATTGGAGTAAAACTACTTGACTCGAGTAGGCTCTCTTGGTAATTGGAGTAAAACTCCTTGACTCGAGTGTCCAGGCTCTCTTGGTAATTGAATAATGAACATAGGGCTTAGCTCTCGTAGAATTAACATTTGAATAATGAACATAAGGTTTAGGTTCCTCCTAGTTGAATAAAGAACATTTGAAAAATGAACATGTGGTTAAGCTCCCGAGTGAAAGCGCATATAAACAATTGCAATGGCGATGAGATCTAATCCGCCTTGTCTATTCTGTATAGAATGCGAAGAATTTCAGGCTGCAGAAGCTGCATATGGTGTTGTAAAATTGCTTTTGCAGCCTGGTAACTGTCTCTCGCCAATTTTGTACACTTCTGCCTCAGCGACGTAGCTCTCAAGATGGTGACTCTACTAAAATTTGCAGCACACTGGCACTTCTGCACAGCAATGCACCTCTGCTCCAACGTCTCGACAACTGGTTCCTTCCTCGTATTCTCCATAACTGAACGGAGGAATAGAGAAGACGTTGTATGTCGAGCTTCCCTTGCCGAATTCTTTCAGAGTGTTTAAGGCTGCCTCTGTGTTCCTGCAGATCGTTTTCACAATATCGTGTCCTTGATAGGATCTGACGTCGGCACTTGGCTCAGAGGCTGCGTGTCTCCCATTTCCATGCTCCCATGAGGGAGCGGCAGACCCAGTGGAAGAGTAGGATGACGGGAAGAGAAACTCTAAATTTTCCTCGCATTCACGCACCAGTTTGGAGACAATGTCCGTGGCGAAGAAGGGCTCTTGCAACACGCTCTGGATGAACGGTATCCGCAACAACGCACCGGTTTTCTTGTCGTGCTTCTTTATGATCTTCACCAGACCTAGTTTTGAATGAAGCAAACGATTGAAACGGGCTTGTGTAATGCAGAACGAACGGGGAATTGCAGAGAATAGATCTCACATTTCCATGGCAACACTTTATGAGCAGACAGTTGTCTCACCTGTATAATTCAGAGCACTGTAGTTTTCCAACAAAACCATTTCTCCGTGGACATTGACAATGTCCTTTCGAATTTCGACAATCTCTTTGTTCAGACCACCGTTGCTAGAACAAGCGGTCGCTGAGATTCCGTGCTTCTCTTTGATCTCTACAAGTCTGCCCTTGATCTCCTGTACCCAGACAACAAATGTGAAAAACTAGCACGCATATAACCATCGTCCATAGAACACCATTGTCCATGGCGCAACAGAGCAATCAAGTTCGCCTAAAAAGAAAAGAAACATAGCAACCATTGTCCCATGGCGCAATATAGCAACCAAGTTCACCTAAAAAGAAAAGAAACATAGCAACCATTGTTCCATGGCGCAACATAGCAACCAAGTTCACCCAAAAAGGAAAAAAGCATAGCAACCATTTTCCATGGCGCAACATAGCAACAAGTTCACCCAGAAAGAGAGAAAACCAAAGTTGTGCATCAAAGGTACCTGCAGACGGATGACATACTCCTCCTCCTTTTCCAAGAAGAAGGTGTTCACCTTGTCAAGCTCAGAGTTGAGGAGATCGAGAAAGTCAGCTTCCGGGTCTTTGATGTCCCCCGGGGAGGAGGAGGTAGCTATTGTAATTTGGGGGGTACAGTGGGTGCAGGACGAAGCTGTGGGCAGGGAGGAGCTACAAGGGGGATCAGGGAGGGGATGAGGAGGAACATCAACTGAAGGAACAACAAGGGAGGGAGATCCAGGGCGGAAGGTGGGGGGAAGGTCGAAGGCGAGGGGGGGGATGAGTTTGAGGGATCGTTTGAGGGACTTATAGGAGAGGTATTTGTCACGCCAATCGGGGAGGGAGTGATGGATGAGGCGACGGAGGCGTTTGTCGAACTTCATGAGGGTGAGGGGAGGAAGAAGCGATGAGAGGAGAGGAGGGCAATGGAGGAAACGAGGAAGGAAGAAGTGTCGGGGCGGGGAAGCTAATAAAAGGAGAAGGAAGGAGCATATGCCCAATGGAGATATCTGAGTTTGTAGTAAATTACGTGATAATACAAGAAGCGTTTGACCACGTTGTTGTCGGAAGCCAACAAAAGACGCTATGCCAGAATATCATCGGAATATCCATCCCCGACACGCCGCATATTCCCCCCCCCCGGCCGTTCCCTCAGCTCACGTTCTTTTCGTTCACTTCCCATCGACATTTGTAGCCCTTCGAGCTTCTTGAGTCTCACACAAAACAAGTTGAATACATTCAAAAGGCCTGCCCTTTGGAACCTGAGAGAGAGAACAAAGGCCTCGAAGCTGAGAGAGAGAAGAAGAAGAAGAAGAAGAGAGAGAGAGAGAGAGGACTTGGATGTGTAGCAAGGAGAAGAGAGAAGAGAGAGAGGGGGGGAGGGGGCTTGCCTTGAAATAGAAAGAGAGAAAGAGTGAGAGTGGAAATTAAAGATGGAAAAAAAAAAAGAATCAAAAATGATTTTCGCTTTCAGAAGCTCACCCACCGTCAATAAGGCTTCCACGTTTTGACGTGGCAGGCCAATAAGTGGTTTGCTAAGCTCGCTCCCTCCCTTGATATGTATGCTACATGTGCAAAATGTCCTACCATTTGCCTCCGCTCACCTTGTTCCCCCGAACGGCCCTGCAATTATCAATACCAACCTCTAGCATGAAAGGACGCTCCGATGCAAACGGAATTCCCATCTCTCCACTCGGGCATATAGGGGTTTGGGGTTGATTTAAGAGGGCTTTCCCGCGATGGCAAATATGCCAGGATCTGCTATGATTTGCCTCAACACTGCATTTTTCATTAGCAATTTTGGGCATTGCAGGTGCTCCGGTGGAGACGAAAATTCTTCAACTCCACCTAGGCTTTACGATGCGAAACCCCTTTTCTTGCCAAAAAGGCAACTATGGAAATAAATTTGTGATGCCAGGAGATCTCCTTACTGATAATTACTGATGGAAGGGGACGAACGTTGCAGTATACGGCCTACGTGGGGACGAACGCTGATATTGCAAGGGATTGGCATATTTACCAACCTTCTGGTATGCGGGAATACACTCTAAGGCTATAATTTCTCTCCTACAGTGTACACGAAGGCCAAAAGTGAGCATTTGTAACACAACAACCTCTCGGGGGGACGACGATTCCTAAGTCGAGCTCCGTTTTGCTAGTGTTCACCAATGCGAAAACTCACTCCAAGAGCCCTTCCTCGGGGCCCGCTCAAGGAAAAATTTGATACATTTTGCTGCTCATATAGCAATGAGTGGCGAGCTTTCTCACACTAATATTTTCCCTATGAGTGGCGAGCTTTCTCACACTAGTAGTTTTCCTATGCTTGCCCTTATAATAGGTAGGGCCTCTATAGGTAACGGGTTACTACTTCCATCAACTTGTGAGAATCAATGGGTTTTTGTGCATTAGCAGCTTTGTGGACAGCTTTAAGAGTAGGTAGCTCCATCATGCTATGATGGAGATTGTTTTCCCCCCATCTCCAACAAGGCAATCAAATGCTCATTTTCAACACTGATAATCACAGAGCAGGAAGGGGAAATGGATGATGGGCTAGAAATGAGCATCATTTTTGCTTAAATTTGCCTCCATGGGAATACGCTTTGACCATGTTGCCGCTATCCATGCTAACCTGCAATCAGTTTTTTGGCTAGCCCCCTAAGGAGCAACCAAGATTTACAAAAAAAAAACAGCCAGTGTGAACTAGGTTCAAAATTTGGCACCTTGGTTTGCAAACTATGGCCTTCGGGTGAATAGCCTTTTAGAGGCCATCCCAATACCATCACTAGCAAAGATGCAACATGGCCTTTGCAAGGTGCTATCTGCCTCGAGTTGGAGTGGTAGGTGTCCTCATATCCATTGCAACTCTTCTCATCTTTCCAAACTCTCTTCATGCAACAACGTGATGGTTGCATGATAGTGGCCATTTTTTTGTGAAGAGTGCACTTGACGGGGGTTGGTCATGTGTAAGTGGCAATAACAACACATCACCACTTCTGTATGCAATGTAGGAGGTTTGTGGGTACCCTCAAGCATAACCCATACCGCCTTTGAAAGATTGTGTGATGACTAGCGAAGATGCATGGAAATTCGTATGGGGATGACCATATCTTGACCTATGAATCTAGTCTAGGGGGACGAGGGTAGCCTCTCTCTCTCTCTCTCTCTCGCTCTCACTCTCTCTCTCTCTCTCTCTCTCTCTCTCTCTCTCGTTGTGTGTGTGTGTGCGCATGCAAGGTAGCTTACCATGCCAATTATCCCCTCTATCCCCCAAGGACTACACATAAATTCATTTTCCCTAAGGCAAGTTGAGGAAATGAATAAATTAAAAAATTGATGCCTTTCATGTAAACCATATTACTCGAATTGTTTGATCATGTATTAAATGGTCGAGTCTTCACAAGCTTCTAACAAAAAGCTAACCTAGTCTCTAGCTCTAGCAAAATTTGAAGGATGGGACCCATAAGGACCAAGTATGTTCTTTTAACTATACATTTTGAAGTTAGATTCTTTTGAAATTCTATTTCATGTTGTGATCCTTACTTTTGCCCACAATTTCAAGCTTTAAACATTTGTTTTCTGAAAATTCTCCAAGGACTACCAATAGGAGAGTCCCTCTAAGGACCATCATCCTTGGACATAGGAGCTATGCAGAAGAACTTTCAAACTATTAATGATCAATTGTTGCTTCATAGACTTTTCAAGTTAACAAAGGCATACAGTTGGAGTTTGAATTGATTTTGACAAACCATTCACTACTTTTATTAATGGCTGGTGATCGCAAACCTACTTCTAGTGACTCCAAGATTCAAACATGTGGTAATGGCATAAGTATCCTAGTGTTTTTTTTTTTGGTTTCCCTTTGTGTATACAATTGAATAAATTTCTTTCACTTGAATCTTTCTCTTTTCATGATGGGGTGGGTGTAGGATATTCTCCTAAGTATTGGAACAACATAATACATGCATGGAACACAAACTGTGTGGGTTACTACACTACATGGGCTTTAAAAAAAAGGGGCACTAATAATGTTAAACTAGAAACCAAGTTTAGCACTAAGCATTGGAAAATGCACTAGTAGTGAGTTCTCCAATGCAACAATTGGCAATGACCCTTTTCAATGCTATGCATCAATGTGTGCACACTCTTATGTCGCTTTCATCCTCCTTTCATCTCATACTTTATCTTACTCTATTGAGATAAAACCATGTGAAAAAATGTATCACCAAGTCTCACCACCATACACATCCCTAGTCTCCCAAACAACTTTAGCATTCATTATTCTATGCCCTAGCATTCTCAACAAGAATCACTATAGTACAGACTGTCACAATCGGCATCCTCATAACTCTATCGTATATGTCTTTGTAGACCCACATGCACAATATCTTCCAACTAACACTACCATAACTATCAAGTTCTCTTTACATCCCTTACATCATCTACTGCCGTTTGTTTCTACCATCCTTGCTTCCTTCCTAACTCCCTTGCTTACTTCCTCTACTTTCTTTGCCTTTTTGGCACAATAGGCAATGCATGTATGGAAAATAAGATAAAGCAATTTTAAGTGCACCAAACGTGTACCATGCACTCAAAGTTTCAAGTTAAGAAAGATTTTTCCTCCCTGGTAAGCATCCTTTAAATTTTGTGTATATGCAAAATACTTGGTTGCAATATTCTTATTTTTCCTTCTATCTCATATCCCATGTGCTTCTTTGATTTCTTTGCCCTTGAATGCCAAGACACTATGATTGTCTTTGTCAAAACCTTTAGACCAGTTCATGGTTTGGGATCCATTCTTTGGGATCCATTCCTTTCTTATACAATGAGTATACAATGTGTTGTTATCCATATTCTCCTTCCTACACTTTGGCTCATACCATACCGCTATAAATGTTGTATCTCTCCCTTGATTATCTCTTTGCACTCCAACTTCTTTTGCAACCCAAAACATCACATTCTCATATTCATCATCCAATGGCCAAACCACAACAAAACAATCGACCTCTATATCTACTTGTTGCGTGAACTCTCTCTTCTTTGGTCCATAATATGGATGTGGGAGTAGTGATACAAATCCATTTTAAAAGGCTGGAGTTGGGCGCAAATCATTATAAACATTTGGCCAAAACAAATTGCATTCTTTCTCGATATTCTTTGCTTGCATTTTCTCAAGGTCCTTTATCAATGTGTGTGCCTTCTTAATTACAATGACCAGTAGTGTGTTCCTTGTAAGTAGGCTTCGAATCAGGATATCTCCAAAGGATTTCCTCTTTGTATGTAGTGAATGCTTTTAATCCTTCTATTTCAAACCTAGAGTTTTGATAGAATTCTTGTCTAGGAGCCCATTTTGGATACATTTCTTTGCTGGGAATTGAAGTTAAGAGACTATAAGGTTCTTTAGGTTCCCATTTTGTATCATGAGAATATGGTTGCCATGGCATTACTAGCTTTTCATCCTTTAACGAAAAACAAAAGTAGTGTTAATTGGTATAACCTGTTAGAGCATCACCACCCGTTTGTATGAAAGGTTGAATGAAGCTCTTCCAATCGTACATTCTTTTGAGCCTCTCACATACTATACTTATGGCCACCAACTTGCCTCCCACATCTTCTTATCAAGTCATCTATTGTCTCCACATCCTTGCATTTTAACTCTCTTGAGAATGTGCTAAAAACCTAATTGATATCCTCATGTGTATGCGCAACATACAAAAATTCACATTTGACCTCATTGAAGATTTTTTAAGAAAATAATACAACGTCTGTGCTCAACAGATAATAGGATCTCGTACACGAGAGAAAAAAGATAGTATGGAGAATCAAAAATTTGATTACTATAGAACTGATACAATAGATGGGGCTGCCTCCCAACTGTGCACTCCTGGGAAAGAAGCTTCGATGGCATGCTAGAAACAGTAGAAGATGGAGGCTGGATGCTAAGGAATCAGGGTTGCTGTAGCCAGTGATGAAATGGGCTTCACGGGCTTGCTCTTATATAGCCACCAATCGTAGTTGGTTAGGCTCAATTGGGTGGCCGACCCAGTCCACCCAAAACGGTCGACTGGGGGTCTCGAAATAGGCCACCGACCATACGATAGAACCGGTGCGCAAAACAGAGCAACTAACCTATGGTCTCCCTTCGGCCCAGGGCCATCCAGGATCATCTGAGGCTCCAAACGGGCCCTGCAACCTGAGAGTGGGCTGCCTTGGGAAATGCTCCATCTACCCTCAATGCGGTCAGTCAAGGGATGCCTTCCCGCACTTGCATGTAGCCTAGTTGGCAATGTGCCAACTCTATCTGAAGCTGTCCAGCCATCATGCCACACATGGCCCCCATCTGGTGTCCAAACCAGGACGTACCATATAACCAAGCTACTCAAATGCCTTCTCCTCATATGGGGGGCTTACAAGTAGAGTTGGCTGGTTCTTGCGTAGTTACATGAGAGTGGAGCATTGATATCTAACACCCCCCCTCAATGTCCACCCGCAAGTGAAATTACTTTTTTGGCCCAATGCCAAGTCGATGAAGATGCCTCTCCAGCAAGTCTCTTCCAAAAGCCTTCGTGAAGATGTCCGTGCTTCGTCTGCGAGATCTTCTCTTCATGGTTCCCTGTTATGACAAGGTCGTCCACATAAAGAACCACGATCATACCCTGCCTCCTTCTCTGAAGATATACAAGTTTGCATCAGATGGACTCCTCCTGAACCCATTTTATAGAAAGTAGGCATCAATTCGCTGGTACCACACTCGTGGGGCCTGTTTCAGCTTGTAAAGTGCCTTCTTCAGTTTGCAAACTTTACCTTCTGAACCGAGGATCTCAAAACCTGGCGGTTGTTCCATGTATACCTCCTCCTTGAGATCTCCATTCAAAAAGGTGGATTTCACATCCATTTGAAACACTGCCCAACTTCCCTGGGCAGCTAAAGCCAAAACACTGCGAATTGTGGTTAGTCGAGCTGTGGGAGCAAAAGTATCTTGATAATCAAAACCATGTACCTGTGCAAATCCTTTTGCCATGAGCCGAGCCTTGTACTTATCCAATGTGCCATCAGACTTTTACTTGGTCCCCGAGGGATTCACTCTTCATTAAAGGGGGACGTCACCTGCGTGCATGAACTTCAAGAAAACCCCCTATTTAAGATCCATGTAGGATTATAAAACACCCCTATTTAAGCTTATAAGGTACAAGAAAAAGTCTAGTGTGCTCCCCCCCTTTCCTTAAACCTACGTCAAGATGGCTATCCTATTTTGTCAAACAACAAGACTATAAGACGGCTATCATATTTTGTCAAACATCCATCTGTCATCCGCACACCCTCCGCACACTTGTTACCATACATAGTTAGCATGGTAATTCTTGATTCAAGCCTAATAATGATGATAACAGCATTCGTTAAAGTTACATCTATTAAAATAGATGTTCTTGATTCATGCCTAATAGTGATGATAAGAGCACTCATTTGTTGGCATTACATCCATTACATGCTAATCACCTACATCGACATGCTAACCAAGGCAACATTATACCATTTTGCATATGTATTGATTGTACATCTACAAAGAGTAAACATATCCACCGATGTATTTCCATACGTAAAGCTCTTGAAATACTATCAAGATGTCTTTTCAAGTAAGCCTAGCCTCCTTCCTTCTCCAATACATATTCTCCAAGTATGTTGGAGGAACAGATACGAGGTATGATGATCCTTTTAATGGACAAGGCTATAAGTGGCATAGCCTGGCCATCCCTTAATCCCATCTCCTTTAATCCTCAATGGGAGCAACAGGTGTAGCTGGCCTTATCGAAGCTAGCTGCATATCATATGCATTACCTCCTTACAAAGATGTAGTAGAAGCAATAACTAGATCTACAAGACAAGCCTCATCACCTCTAACATAGCCCCATATACTCTTACCAACTAACACATTATTCACTATAAAACTCCACATGGAATACTTGGTTCCATCCAATTTCTCCTCCCAGGCCAAAACTCAAACGTCTCCTGAATTTAGATTCAGATTTCGATTCTGAACCATCTTAGATGTACGCATAAACTGCCCACTGATTCACATGCTGTGAATGGTATTGCACCAACAAAATCACATTAACCCACTAGCCAATGCTTGGCTAAACCATGCACAAACCTCACTGAACTTCCAATGCAGACCTGTACTTGCAAAACATGAACTAATTTGAATGTTGTATTGCCAAATACAGAGGTAAACAGCTCTAAATCCTTTCCCATAATTGGCAACAGCCTCAAAACCTGCTCAGAATAGTGTAGACAGCAACTACATTCACTATTATTGGGACGGACAAGCTAGAAAGCTGCAGTGGACCCGATATATAGCGTATAAGAATGATTACACACTAACATAAACAAGTTTCTTCTCCCTTAAAAAACAAACACTAGAATGAGAAAGCTGAAAAGCATCTTGGAAGTTTAATAGGCCAAAACTTCAAACACGTCTCTCGAATTTAGATTCAGATTTTGAATCTGAACCATCTTAGATGTATGCATAAACTGCCCATTGATTCACATGCTGTGAATGGTATTGCACCAACAAAATCACATTAACCCACTAGCCAATGCTTGGCTAAACAATGCACAAACCTCACTGAACTTCCAATGCAGACCTGTACTTGCAAAACATGAACTAATTTCAATGTTGTATTGCCAAATACAGAGGTAAACAGCTCCAAATCCTTTCCCGTAATCGGCAACAGTCTCAAAACCTGCTCAGAATAGTGTAGACAGCAACTACATTCACTATTATTGGGGCGGACAAGCTAGAAAGCTGTAGTAGACCCAATACATAGCGTATAAGAATGATTACACACTAACATAAACAAGTTTCTTCTCCCTTAAAAAACAAACACTAGAATGAGAAAGCTGAAAAGCATCTTGGAAGTTTAATGGGCCAAAACTTCAAACACGTCTCCCGAATTTAGATTCAGATTTTGATTCTGAACCATCTTAGATGTACGCATAAACTGCCCACTGATTCACATGCTGTGAATGGTATTGCACCAACAAAATCACATTAACCCCTTGGGGGGGTCACTCATCATATGTAACCCTGTCACGTGAGTTCAACAGAAGGATATTTTTTATTTCTAAAATTTACAGAAATAAATATACATAAGGGACTATTTAAAATAGTTTTGGAAAAAATTTACAGATTTGTATAGAAAAGGGGTACATTTTATTAATGAAAAAATTTACAAATAAGGGATTTTAAATATAGGCCTTGAACGCACGTGATATAGAGGGTTTATACATAGTGACCCCCCCGAGATTAACCCACTAGCCAATGCTTGGCTAAACCATGCACAAACCTCACTAAACTTCCAATGCAGACCTGTACTTGCAAAACATGAACTAATTTGAATGTTGTATTGCCAAATACAGAGGTAAACAGCTCCAAATCCTTTCCCGTAATTGGCAACAGTCTCAAAACCTGCTCAGAATAGTGTAGACAGCAACTACATTCACTATTATTGGGGCGGACAAGCTAGAAAGCTGTAGTAGCCCAATACATAGCGTATAAGAATGATTACACACTAACATAAACAAGTTTCTTCTCCCTTAAAAAACAAACACTAGAATGAGAAAGCTGAAAAGCATCTTGGAAGTTTAATAGGCCAAAACTTCAAATACGTCTCCCGAATTTAGATTCAGATTTTGATTCTGTACCATCTTAGATATACGCATAAACTGCCCACTGATTCACATGCTGTGAATGGTATTGCACCAACAAAATCACATTAACCCACTAGCCAATGCTTGGCTAAACAATGCACAAACCTCACTGAACTTCCAATGCAGACCTGTACTTGCAAAACATGAACTAATTTGAATGTTGTATTGCCAAATACAGAGGTAAACAGCTCCAAATCCTTTCCCGTAATTGGCAACAGTCTCAAAACCTGCTCAGAATAGTGTAGACAGCAACTACATTCACTATTATTGGGGCGGACAAGCTAGAAAGCTGTAGTAGACCCAATACATAGCGTATAAGAATGATTACACACTAACATAAACAAGTTTCTTCTCCCTTAAAAAACAAACACTAGAATGAGAAAGCTGAAAAGCATCTTGGAAGTTTAATAGGCCAAAACTTCAAACACGTTTCCCGAATTTAGATTCAGATTTTGATTCTGAACCATCTTAGATGTACGCATAAACTGCCCACTGATTCACATGCTGTGAATGGTATTGCACCAAGAAAATCACATTAACCCACTAGCCAATGCTTGGCTAAACCATGCACAAACCTCACTGAACTTCCAATGCAGACCTGTACTTGCAAAACATGAACTAATTTGAATGTTGTATTGCCAAATACAGAGGTAAACAGCTCCAAATCCTTTCCCGTAATTGGCAACAGTCTCAAAACCTGCTCAGAATAGTGTAGACAGCAACTACATTCACTATTATTGGGACGGACAAGCTAGAAAGCTGCAGTAGACCCAATATATAGCGTATAAGAGAATGATTACACACTAACATAAACAAGTTTCTTCTCCCTTAAAAAACAAACACTAGAATGAGAAAGTTGAAAAGCATCTTGGAAGTTTAATAGGCCAAAACTTCAAACACGTCTCTCGAATTTAGATTCAGATTTTGAATCTGAACCATCTTAGATGTATGCATAAACTGCCCACTGATTCACATGCTGTGAATGGTATTGCACCAACAAAATCACATTAACCCACTAGCCAATGCTTGGCTAAACAATGCACAAACCTCACTGAACTTCCAATGCAGACTTGTACTTGCAAAACATGAACTAATTTGAATGTTGTATTGCCAAATACAGAGGTAAACAGCTCCAAATCCTTTCCCATAATTGGCAACAGTCTCAAAACTTGCTCAGAATAGTGTAGACAGCAACTACATTCACTATTATTGGGGCGGACAAGCTAGAAAGCTGTAGTAGACCCAATATATAGCGTATAAGAATGATTACAAACAAGTTTCTTCTCCCTTAAAAAACAAACACTAGAATGAGAAAGCTGAAAAGCATCTTGGAAGTTTAATAGCGGAAAATATGAAGTTACACAAGAGTAACACCTGAACAATCCATGAATCTAAACCAAAATTTGATAGAGTAGAAAACATAAAATGCATCTTGAATGTTTACTAGAAAAACTAAAAATTAAACAAGAGTAACACCCGGACAAACCATGTCTACAATCCATGTCTATAATCCATAAGTTTAGCATTGACACATCTATGGGCATCTTCTCATAAATGCTGCATCATGCCACATAGCTTGCCAACAAATTTATCCTGCAAAACAAACATAAGCTCCCTGTCAAGTTACATGCTGCAAACCTAGGATCCCTATGTGATAAGAAGGATTGAAAGCACATTAACAAAAACATATGTTACCTTCATCTACATCAGAGATTGGAGCAGTAGGGCTGCAAATGGACTAGGAAGGAGGGAAGGGAAGGGACGACTTCAAAATGGATAAACTTTACAAAAATTTAAAAAATAGAAAATGTACCTTTTCTGCCTTGAACATATTCATTGAAAAGTTTGTAGTCATTCTCATCAAGATGGTATTTCTTTGTTTGTCGATCATAGTTGAGATTGGCCAAGGCTATTATAGATTCCAAATCCACACATTGGTTGTCAACAAGGTCATATGTGTAGGTCCTAGCTCCCTTTGCTTGTTGATACCATGACAAATGAATTTGAACATTCAAAGGCCTATCCAATAGATCAAAGGGGCCTCTTGTCTCTTTTAGACAATTTCCAACCTTTCTCCTCATGCTTACCACCCTTCCAAGGTACCACATGGCGTTTACAGCACCCTTACTAGTATTCCCAGCTTTTCCTTTTCCTCTTGTCTTTTTGTTTGCATTTATTGGTGTGCTTTCAAACAATACTGCACAATCAGATCCTATACCAAGACATGTTCCTGTATGAATCATTGCCTTCTTCTCCAAAGAAAAATACACTCCACTTTTCACCCTTGTTAATCTATCTTTAGATAGTGTGGGATTTCCATTCAATTGGCTAACAAGTGTGCTTTTAGAAATGGCTTTCCCATCCACTTCAACAAATGGTGATATTTCACTAGCCACCTTCTCCTCCTCATCAATTAGACAATCAATCACATGACGAAGCTCACTTTCACTAGTAATTTCCTCATCCAGATCACCTCGAACACCACTATCAAAGTGATTATCTTCATCTATAAGTAGAACATCATCCAATGATTCATCTTCATCCACATATTCAAGATTAGGGTTGAAGAGTTCTAAGAGATCTCCCTCCTCCCATGAGTCATTCCAAAAAGTTTCATCGCGCATACCAAGTGTCTCACTTATGGCCTTTGCTTCTAATAATCCCTCTTTCAATGCAGATATTGGTTGTCACTACTCACACAAGCATAGTCTCCCAGGTTGGCCAAAGGAGTGTCGTTCTCCTTTTCCAAAGTAGCCCATATATTTTCTTGTTTAGAATGAGCTGCTGGAAATTTAAGAATTGAACCTGCTTGAAACTCTGCTATTCTATTAAATGCTCCTATACTACTCAGCAAATCAAAGCCATCATAGCATCTTTCATTTCGAACCATTCCACCCACCTTGCTGAAAAAATTCTCACATGCATCCAATCCCGTGCAAGAAAGGGGTACGTGCAAGTGAGGATGCTTTTCCCTAAAAGTCTTTATCAAGAGAACCACAAAGTGACATGATAACTGAATGTCAATGAATGTTTCTCTACTGATAAAGTTTTGCTTTAAAGAGTATGCATCATGTTTAGTGATCCACATGCGCCAAATCCTACATATAGAAAGAACCATGAGTATTAGCCACATAAACCTTGGAAATATGTTCAAAATCCTTTATTCATATATCACTAATAGCAATGGTAGCAACTTCTACATACCTGAAAAAGAAAGACACCTTTCCTGCAGCTTTCACACGACCATACAAGTCTAAGGTAGGTGATAAGAAAATATCAATGTAGATGCTACTATTGATAAGTACATACGTGTGCCCAATGTCCGCTCTTGGTGAGCACCATAGCCTTCTTGTAATAACTTCAAACACTTTTGTACTTTCTTTGCAGCAATCCTTTGTGCAGCTCTCCAATTTTGTCTATCCTTCCTCTCAATATCCCCTTCTTGCAAGCCATGTTCATCAACCTTGAATAATAAATTTGTTACTAGTTGCTAGAGTAGCTATAAGCTTCAAAAGGAGATTGTTGGCTTGAAGCAGCTCTGATTCTTCTATACTTTGCTCCAGGTTTTATGTCCATTTCATCCTTCATTTTGAACATGTTAATGATGGTTTTGCTGTAATTTTCTCCTCATTTTCTTTACTTTACAATAGGTTTTTCTGTCCATTTGAGATTATCTTATTGGGCACCTTTTTTGTTATCTAGCCCTTTTATAGGAGCATGGAGAGGCATGATATTGTGATTGTGTTAGATGAGGGTGTGGCTGAAAATCATGTGTTGGGATATGTTCATCTTAAAACCGGTGGTACCTACAAGGACTTGAGAGAAGAGATCATCCTTGATAATCTCATCATAGATGAGTTTATATTTTTGGGAGGATCTAGGAAAATTCCAATAGGGGCCAAGCAAGAGGAGAGATGGATAGTTGATGTTGCAGAAGTAACCATCCAATTGAAAAGCGAATATGATACACAAGCCAAACGCCAAAAAGTGGACTTAGTTGGAGATAGCAATAAAATGCAGCCAAAGTGTATAGTGTCTCTAGATTTATGTATGCATGATCTTGCTCAAGGGTGTGAGAGGTACAATATGAGCGAATATGATACACAAGCCAAACGCCAAAAAGTGGACTCAGTTGGAGATAGCAATAAAATGCAGCCAAAGTGTATAGTGTCTCTAGATTTATGTATGCATGATCTTGCTCAAGGGTGTGAGAGGTACAATATGGTGGATGATTCGACTACGTGTGGTAGTGTTTCTAAGAATCGATTGAAGAGTCACCTTGCAACACCATCTGAGGTCAAAAAATGGCAGAGGGAGATTAAGATAGCCAAAGAAAAGTTAAGAGCAAAAGGCCGACATGATAGATTTGAGCTCATGTCAAAGGACAAGGATGGTAAAGCATTGTTTCAGATTTGGTGTGAGGAGTGTGATTGCTCTTATGGTCAAGGGGGTCCTGACACTTTGTATAACTACACACACTCACACATCAACTCAGCATCCCATATGAGGATTATTGGGTTATGTGAGCAAGAGAGCCATAGAAAAGACAGCCTTGATTCATTGGATGACATTATGGAATTAGGAAAAGAAAAAGTAAATGAAGCAATGTTGGAGGTTTCAACCTTTGCAAGTGAGAGTAATGTGGTGTTTCAACTAGTAAAAGAGACTATTGGAGATTATAGCACTCTATCAAAAGTCTATATAAGCTGCATGCTAGATAACAAGTGGATACCACTATTTCCAAAGACAGGATCTCTACGACAATGCATGATTGAGCATATGAAATCCAAGCTACATATCACAAAGGCTAGTGGCATTGATTCTAGTAATCAAGTGAAGAGGGCTGGTGGTCACCCATCCAAGGTGACAATTATACATAAGAAGCAAAGAGATCTAAGTGGTTTTTTCAAGAAATGTTCTGCTAAAGGTAAAACTCACATGTTCTAGCTGTGTTTTCCATCAGCTTTGTATTTTCCAAGTGAACATTTTTTATAGAGATGTTAGGTGTAGCTAGTCATATGGCTTTTGGCTCTCTCTCCATTAGACAAATTTTCAAGCTTCTATTTTCAATCACTATTTCTGTTTTTTTATAGAGATGTTAGGTGTAGCTAGTCATATGGCTTTTGGCTCTCTCTCCATCAAGTCAATCCTAAACTTAACAGATTCCTTCTTTGCTCACAGAGAGTAGCTTGCTTGCAACCTTGTGTTGGGGTTTTTGGCAAGGGTCATATAACTATGATGGGAATGTGGTTGACTTGAAGCCCTTTTTGGATGATAGTAAGGGAGGTGGCAAATGGCACAATGAGCCAGCAACTAAGGCAACAATTATGATGGGGACAACAGAGTTCATTGAAATTAATGGCACTTTCCGTCATAAGGATTGCAAGCGGATATGTTTGGAGGGAACATACTTTGATAATTTGCAATGTGGTGCATGTGCTACTATTCCTAAAGAACGAGACTTTCGCATGCGAGTGTATTGACAAATTCGATCTTTAAACACTCGTGGATCAAGAGACACAGGAGGTGGTAGACGGTTAGATTATTTGACTCATTTAGAGTTATTGAGAGTAGCAAAAACAAAATCCACAATGGTTCGGGTATTGAAGAAGGAGATAGCATTCACAAGAACTGAAGTTGTTGCATTGAGTGTGAAGGTTAGAAGTCTTCGGGAGAGCACTATGGAAGCCATGGTGAGGAAAGATGTTAGAAAATTTTGTCAAGATATAATCAATGCTCATGAGCTAGGTCTGTTTGTTGAGGGAAAGAAGGCATTGTGGAACTTCTTTGTTGACATTTCACAAAACATTTCAAGAGTAGGTCAAGGGAAGAGATATTCCAATACAACAAAGGAATTATTTGAGACTGTCAAGATATGGGGAGGGACAAGGTTGCATAATTTCTTATCACTTAACCTTGGAGGTCCACACATGTCCACCACAATGAGGTCCACAAGAAAAGCACTTTTCACCTTTTTCCATAGCCTTTTCTCTTATTTTCTCTAAACATTGGCCCCTTTAATTAGCCATGATTAGTTCTTTGATTACCATAATTAACAATAAGAATCACCATCAATGAAGGAGACCTAGTGTTAGTTTTGGGCTTAGTTCATGAACACCCAGTGACTGACTTATCAAATGAGTATTTGTGTGTCATTTCTACATTGGGTCTACATCTAGGGTAAAGATTAGTTCCCCCCCCCCCCCCCTCTTCCCACCCCCCTAACTTAAATTTAAGATTGGCCAAAACATAAAAGGGCCCCCACCCCTAATGTATAAGCTTATGCATCATTTGCAAAAAACCCCCCTAGTGTACACTCACGTGGTATCGTAAGGTTCCCCTTCTGAATCCCCCGGGACTTGGTCTTGCACACCCACTTGGTGCCGATTACCTTCATTTTGGTGGTCGATCCACAAGGTCCCAAGTGTTGTTCTTCATTATGGAGCCATACTTCGACTGCATAGCCTCCATCCACCTATCATCACCCCGTGCCTATTCAAGACACTTGGGTTCATCAGCACGGATCACTTCTGTCATCAAAGCATAGTTGACCAAGTGTTCCTGCACCCTTCTTTGCTCCTCTAATCTCTTGGACCGGCAATGTTTGGATGGTTCCTCCTCAATGGCTGGAGGTTCTCTGCCATCCAAAAGCTGCTTTACCCACTTTGAGAATGGCCGTTGCCGTTGTGGTTCTGCAAGCTTTTCTTCATCTTCTTTGTCTTGAATCCTCCCAAGCACCGTTGGGGGAGTTCGGTCTGCTATTGGTGGCGGTAGTGGATGGACATCCTAGTCTTGGTTGTCTGGGAAGGAAGCATCCTCCTCCAATTGATGCGGCTGTTTTGAGAAGACCATATCACGACTTACAATTACCTTCTTGGTAATAGGGTTATAGAGATGGTAACCCTTCACCTCTTCACTGTAGTCCAAGAAAATACACTTCCGGCTCTTCGGTTCCCATTTGGTCCTGGTAGCATCAGGGGCATGCACAAAATAGTCACATTCAAAAACTCTGAAATATGCAACTGAAGGTTTCTTACTAGAAAAGGCTTGCAGTGGAGTCATCCCATTCATAGCCTTCGTGTAGCTACAATTGAGGATGTAAACTACAGTGTTACATGCTTCAGCCCAGAAAGTCTTTGGCAAATCTTTCCCTTTCATCATACTCTGGCCCATTTCGTAGATGACACGCATCTTGCATTCTGCTACTCCATTTTGCTGTGATGTATGTGGCGGGGGTTTTTGCCTCTTGATCCCGTGAATTTTGCAGTAACTTTCGAATTCAGTCGATGTGAACTCTCCACCTCTATCTGATCTCAACTTCTTCATCTTCCTCCCCGATTCTTTGTTGACCATTATATGCCATTCCTTGAACCTACTGAAAGCCTCGTCTTTTGTCTTCAAGAAGTATATCCATATCCTTCTATTGTAGTCGTCGATCAGCGTCATATAGTAGGAACCACCCAAAGCTTCTATCTCCATCTTTCCATAGAGGTACGTGTGAACAAGCTCTAGAGGAGCCTTTGCCCTGTTGGCTGTTAAGGGCAAAAGCAGCAACAGCAAAGAGGAACTAGGGGGGGAGTCCTTAGATCATTATCATTAATACGTTGTATCTAGTTTATAGTGAGATATGAAAAGACGGAAGTTCTAGAACCATCACGGCAACCATCACGGCACGGCAACCATCACGGCAACCGTCACGGCAACCGTGAAGGAGTTATGTGTGCCGGTTAGATAAAAGAGAAGAGAGCGATCATTCAGGGGGCTCATTGATGAGGATCGGAGCAAGGATCAGTGTGATCAGAAGAGGAACATTGTTATGTATCAGAGAGTACGGTGTTGTACTGCTCGGAGAAGTGTAATACAGATATTCTATTGCATCTACCTTATTGTTTTATCATGAATGATTCTGTCAATCACTGTTCTACTCTATGAATTTTCATACGCAGTTCTGAAGTTCGATTACGCATGTAAATCTGTCGCAGTAGTGCGTTTCGAGTTAGTCTTCAGAGTAGAGAGGGCTAACACTTTGGCGACCACGGAAGATTTCCATGTTCGTCACGGTGGATACCCCGGAGAGGTTGGATGCTCCCCATCTGTAATACTCTGATTCCTCGGTGCGTGGACTAGCGCATGAATGACGCTGGGAGTGAGCCAGGGGGAACATCGCGCTCTCCGGCACGGCCTCGGGAGCCTGCAACTCCAGTATCGGCACGTACAACCCGCGAGGAACGGCATGACAGATATGTGGCTCAACGTGATCTTCTCTTCGGCTTCTTCACCGATAGTGAGAGTAGTAGCCGCTCTGACACACCTCCGCTGATCCCAGGAGAGGAAGGTCCAGTCGTTTCCGGTGTTCAGGAGGAAGGCGAATCCTCCGGATGCAGTAGCCCGTTCGATTTAACAAGTGCTCCTCCGGAAGACGAAGCGTCACCGTTGCAGAATTCCCCACCACCGAGTCCCAGGAGACGGAGGGGTGGTGTGCCTGCAGGAAGCGGAGCCCCAGGTCCGTCACCAGATCCCGGGAGGGGAGGTGGAGGCGGTGGAGGCGGAGGCGGGGGTGGAGTTCCGGCGGTAAGTAGCGCGGCTATTCCACCACTGGTACCCAGGATGACGGTGAAGTACCCCAAGTTTTCGGGACGGGATAAGGAGGATGCGGATGCACATATATTGTCATTTGAGATGGCATGGATGGTGAATACGGCTCCACCAGTGCAGGCGATAGATCTTATGAAGATGGCGACTTTCATCCCGACACTGCAGAAGCAGGCGGCAGTATGGATCGCGCAATATGGAGCTACCCATTTCGCCACGTTTGATCTACTGCGGGATGCCTTTTTGCTCCGGTTTCGGGAGGAAAAGACCCGTGTTCATGTCCTGGCCAAACTGGGGAGACTGGAACAGAAGAACCAAGAAGTGGAGGCGTATGCGGCCAGGTTTCGGTCGTTGATCCGCCGCCTCGATGCAGCAACTACCCCGGCAGTCCCCATCCAAAATGCTTACTTCATGGAGGGGCTGATTAAAGGATTGAAAAGGTCCCTGGCATCGTTGGATCTGGAAGCTCTTTCATTGGAAGAAGTCGTCCAAGCAGCGGTGAGGGCGGAACAAGTTCTGTTTACTTCCAAGGGAAGGAAAGGAAAAGTAAAGTATGAGGAGGCTGAGGGAGACTCCGATACCGATAATGAGGAGGAGTCGGATTAGTCGGATGAGGAGGAGGACAAACGTTCCATGAGGCGGAAGGCTGGAAAAGCGGCAGGGAAGTCATTTCCGGAAGGATCTGCTGCCGGAGCCAAAAGCCGGGATAGTGGAATAGGGTCCTCTTCAAAAGTTCGCAAGGATACTTGGTGTAATCGGTGCCGGAATGCAGGACACTTAGCAGAGGAATGCGGTTTGAATGAGCGGTGGTGTGCGATTTGCCAAACAGCGACGCATACCACGGAGATCTGCCGCTATAATGCACGAATAGCCCCGACACCAGCGGTGGCGGCGGTAGTTGCGGCACCAGCCGCAGCACCAGCCGCGGTACCAGCCGCACCGGCGAGAAGACCTTGGCGGCCGAGAACGGGTGGAACAGGTGCAGATGAACCAGCAGGGGAACGGACGTTCCTATGTTTTTATTGCAATCAACCCGGACATCGAAAGGTAGATTGCGAATTATTCAAGCGCCACAAGGCGGAAAAGGAAGCAACCCGGGGATCCGGAGAAGGCAAGTCCGCACCAGCAGTGAATGCGGTTCTGATTATCGAATGCGATGATGCCAGTCAGCAACAGGATAGCAAGGAGCCTAGTCCGAAGTCCGAAGAAGTACCGGAAGTACCGGCGGGTGTCCCTGTTGAAGGCAAAGTGGGAGGAAGTGCGAGCGGAGATGTGCTCGTGGTCACACGATCCCAGGAAAAGGTGCGGGAATACAAGGCCCAGCAAGAGAAGGGGAGACCTACGGCGTTGGACTGGCAGGCACAACAAAAGGTGCGGTCGACGGTCGGTGAATGGGTCCAGAAAACCCCAACGGTGTTACCTAGGCCGAGCGCGGAAAAGGCAGTCTCGGTGACGGAGAATGGTGCGAAGGTGGGAAGGCGCCTGCAAGGAGAGCAGCCAGAAGCGACTTGTCTACCTACCAGTCAGAAGGACAGCCTGATGACCGGCGAGGAGGGTGTTGAACCATATGATTTATGGCAGGATTTGCGGAAACAGCAAATACACATGACAATGGAGCAATTGTTAGCATTGGTACCCAATTTCCGGAGTTCTCTCATCAAACAATTGACGGAACCAGTCAGGGCGATGGAGTCGGAGATGGAAGCGGTAACAATGGAAGTGTCGTCAGACGGATCTGCAAAGCCTGAAGCGGAAGAACAGCCTCCTGTTTTTGATGAAGCAGTCCCGGTGATTTCCGTAACACTGGAGAACAGCCGTGTGGAAGGGGTGTTGCTGGACGGAGGGTCTGGGGTCAACATCCTGTCCGAACAAATGCTGGTGCCATTGGGTATCACAAAATGGGAATCAGCACCCTTCGCCGTTCGGATGGCAGACCAACGGAGAGTGCAGCCGTTAGGATTGCTCCGTGGATTGAAAATGGAGGTTTGCGGCGTGAAGTTCGAAATCGCTGCGGTGATTCTCCGGATGGAGGATATTAGCGGGTCATACCCGTTATTGCTCGGAAGACCGTGGTTGCGGCAGGCCCGTGTGAAACAAGACTGGCAATCAGACCGCATCACCATTCGGAAAGGAAAAAAGAAGCTGAAGCTCTCGGTACATACCAAACAAGGGCTGAGGACACCATTCCGACCGACGATGGCGGAAGGTATCCATATGATGGACGGAATGGGGGTCGAAGAGGAGGATGACTACTTCAGTAGGAATACGGAGCTGGTAAGCTTGTTCGAGGTCGATGTGGTTGCCGTTTTAAAGCAATATCAGCATCAGATTCCCTCGGCTACGCAGGAGTCATCCAGTTCCACGAAAGAACCAGTCGAAGGGAGTCTACCGGAAGGCACAGGAGACATGCCGGACGAAGCGGGAGTGGCGGAGGCGGAAAGAGTTTTCGAGCAGGAACTCCGTCGCTCGCGGAGGGTCAAAGAAGACGAGCTGCTGGATCTTAACCTCGGGACGGAGGAGGAGCCAAAGAACGTCCGTGTCAGTGCGAAGCTCGATAAAGGATTTCGGGGAAAATTGGAGACATTGCTGAAATCCTTCAAAGACGTGTTCGCCTGGGACTACACAGATTTGCTCGGCATCGATCCCAAATTCTATCAGCACAGGATCAATCTGCAGAAGGATGCGATACCGGTTCGGCAACAACGGTATAGAATGAACCCGAACTATGCCCAGAGGGTGAAGGAGGAGCTGGACAAGCTGCTAAAGGTCGGGTTTATCTATCCGGTTGACCGTGCAACGTGGCTTTCGCCAATAGTGATTGTTCCGAAAAAGAATTTGAAGTTGCGGGTCTGTGTTGACTACAGAAAGCTTAACGCGGCGACAATCACGGATCCGTTTCCCTTGCCGTTTAATGATACTATGCTGGATACAGTGGCAGGTCACGAGATGTATTCTTTTCTGGATGGCTTCAGTGGGTATAACCAGGTGCAGATGGCACAGAAGATCGAGAGAAAACAGCCTTCATCACGGAGTGGGGAGCATTTGCTTTCTTGGTGATGGCATTTGGGCTAAAGAATGCTCCGGCAACATTTCAACGCATGGTCCAAGAAATATTTGATGATTATTTACTAATCTTTATGCAGGTATTTCTGGACGATTTCAGTGTTTTTGGGAGTCGCGAGCAGCACCTTGAGCATCTGAAGAAATGCTTAACCCGGTGTAGGGAGGCACGGTTGTGTCTGAACCCTATGAAATGTGCATTCGCCGTGGGCAGCGGTATGCTGCTGGGTTGCATTGTCTCGGCGGAAGGCATTGCGGTAGATCCGGCGAAGGTCGAAGCGATTCGGCAGGCAAAGGTTCCTGGCAACGGTAAGCAGCTCGGGAGATTCCTAGGGCAGGTTAAATGGCACAGCCGAATGCTGCGGTATCTGGCGGATGTGGTGACACCACTGTATGACCAACTCAACAAAGTACCGGTAGTCTGGTCTCCTGCTTGTGACTTAGCTTTTCGACGGCTCAAACTGATGTTGGCGACAGCACCGGTGGTTCAGCCGCCAGATTGGACGAAGATGTATCATGTCTTCGTGGATGCCTCGGACTTGGCTATTGGTAGTGTCCTCATGCAGGAAGCGACAAGCAAGTGGTTCCGACCGGTGTATTATGCAAGTCGCAGGTTGTCAAAAGACGAACGGAATTACTCTACGATAGAGCGGGAAGCATTGGGGATGATTTATTACGTAACAAAGTTTCGTCACTACCTGTTGGGGAATCGGTTCACGTTTCATGTGGATCATTCCGCCTTGTTGTATTTGGTACACAAGCCCGAGCTCACTGGAAAGTTGGCCCGGTGGATGCTGCTTTTACAGGAGTTCGACTTCACGGTGGTCCATCGACCAGGAAGTACACATGCCGTAGCGGATTACCTTTCGCGGTTGGAATCTGGCGAAGACCCGATGGGTGTGGAAGAGAATTTTCCGGATGCCCAGCTGTTCGAACTGGAGGCGGTGGTACCGGCAGCTCCAAAGACGTGGTACGACGACATGTTTCACTTTGTCGACACGGGCCAGATGCGCGACGGAATGTCGCGAGACCAACGGAAACGGCTCGCGCTCAAGAGCAGAGACTTTCGGATCATTGCTGACCAATTGTATAAGCAGGGGCTAGATGGTGTGTTGCGACGGTGTGTGTACCCACATGAGCAGGAGGTCATCCTGGAAGAGGCTCACCAAGGAATCAGCGGTGGACACTTCGCAGGAGAAGTAACCGGACGGAAGGTACTCCAAGGAGGTCTGTGGTGGCCAACATTAATGGGGGATGCGCATAGGTTCGTCAAAAGATGCGATGTGTGCCAGAGGTTGGGCCAGCCATCAGGTCGGGACCGGATGCCGCATAATCCCATACTGGCCCTCGAACCGTTCATGAAGTGGGGGCTGGACTTTGTAGGTCCGTTTTCGCCACCGGCGCGGAGGACAGGTAACCGGTATATCCTGGTGGCGACGGATTACTGTACCAAATGGGTGGAGGCCAGAGCACTGAAGGATAATTCGGCAAAGGCTGTGGCCAGATTCCTTTATGAAGCCATTATGACACGGTACGGATGTCCGGTTGAGCTCGTCACGGATCAAGGTGGGCATTTCCTTAATGCGGTGTTACGGGAACTGGTTACCCGGCACCTAATCATTCATAAGAAGTCCACAGTGTATTACCCTCAGGCAAACGGACAGGCGGAGTCCTCGAATAAGGTGTTGCTAGTCATTCTGAAAAAGCTGGTCAATGAAAATCGGACAGATTGGGATGAAAAACTTTACTCCGCATTATGGGCGTTCCGGACTTCCTATAAGGTTGCGACGGGGTTCACGCCATTCAAGTTGGTTTACGGAGGTGAAGCAGTGGTCCCCATGGAATTCCTAGTACCGAGTCTGCGGATTGCAGCGGCAGAGAAATTGGGCTGGGACGAGTCCGTAGACCGGAGGATTGAACAGCTGGATCGGCTGGGTGAGGAGCGGTTCAACAGTGCGTATCTTGCACAGGTAGTCCAGGACAGACGGAAGGTCTGGGTGGACCGTCATTCAAAGAAGAAGACCTTCAAACGGAGACATGCCGTGATATTGTTTAACACTCGGATGGGTCCGCATCCGGGTAAGCTGAAGTTACGGTGGGGAGGTCCGTATTGGGTGGTGGAGCGTTATGGTGACGGCACGTTCCGATTAGGAACACTACAGGGGGAGCTGTTGCAGAAGCCGGTAAATGGATTTCGTCTCCGACCATATACAGGGCCCATGCCACCTTACCCATTTCCGGAGATACCACCTGTGATGATCATTTCAAATGCATTTGTAGCCATTTCGGTGGAGAAACCGATGATGGGGGCTATTAGTACGCACGTGTGGTATCACTCACTTTATTCCGAGAAACGGTGGGAGCAAAGCTTCGTGTTGCGGAGCGAGGACGCCGCCATGCAATCTACTGAATCTTCGAAGTGGGGTTTTTATCAGGATGATGGGACACTTGATCGTTGCATGCAAACAAGGAGTTCACCAGGGCATCCAAAAGGCAATTTGGAAGCAAAAGGGGGCTTATTTCCAACTCTTTGTTTTCCAGAACTCTTCTCCCTCGCATCCCAGCTTCTCGCCGCTATGGTGGTCTTCCATCTGATCAATCCGTTACCTGTTGGGGATGAGGCTGTGCAGTCTTGGCTGACACGAGCTCGTCTGGTGGAGTTCGCAGGTTTGCCATGGGCTACGACACCAGTTCATCCATTGGCGCAAGATATCTTGGCGCAGCTTGCACGCGGGTGCAAGGTCGTGGTGTATGGAAAGACTTTCACCTTGTGCAAGGAGCTGGTAGCGGCCCGGTTGCACTTGCTGGTGGATGGTCCATGCAAAGTCACGAAGCTTACCAGCAGTGCCATAGAGGCAGCTCTCGGCGCAGGTTGCAAGGGGGAGTACAACATGAAGAAGCTGGATGCTTCGAAGAAGACATGCTACAAGATTATTGCGGAGGCACTCTGGCAGAAGGTGAAAGCAGAGCTACTGGGACAGACCCAGTTTACTTAATTCCAGAGGGCGGAGCAAGGGAAACCGGTTCCCTGGGCGAAGCTGATGGCGGACAGAATTCTGGAGGTGGCCAAGAAGCTCTTGAAGCCAACGGCAACATCCCGGATGGGGCAAGTCTTATTTCTTTTGTTCGGACCAGATGCGGAACCGGTAGTCCCAGGGTCGTATGTGGAAGTGGAGGAGTCCACAGACGATGCTTCGGACAAGGAGTCCAAGGAGGTGGAACCAGCAAGATCAACAACGGAGGGAGCTCTGACGCCAAGGAACCAGGTGACTCCGGTAGTACCTGCGGTGGAGGTTACGGCGGTAGTACCTGCAGTGGTGGTTCCGGCAGAAGTTCCACAGGGCAGCCAGAGGAGTAGGCCAGCGGTCTCAGCAACATCGAGCCGCATGGCCAGTTTATTGAAAAGAAAGTTGGCTCTTGTGCCGGACGGAGCAATGTTGAAGAAAACCCGCCCGGAAGCGGAGGCCTTGCAAGGGGAAAGCTCAGTCCACACTCGGGAGGACAGTTCGGGGAGACAGGCATGTCAGGAGGAAACCCGTGTAGTCCCAAGGGGGAGTGGTGAGCTGCAGCTATCTCCGCCGGTGGAGACATATGATCTGGTCACGGCACGACGGTTGGCGGAGCGCTTGCTCCAATGTTTTCAGAAGGGGCAGCTGGAGGAGAATGAGGCGAGGTTGCGCCAGGAAAATGCCAGGCTGCTCGAACGCAATCAACAGCTGCAGGAGCAGTTGTTACGATTCCAACAGATGGATGCACGGCGACAGCAGGATATGGAGGAAGCAAGGACAGCGATTGTCGCCCAAACTCAAGAACACCTGCGGCTGACGGAACAATTGATGGAGAAGGCTACAACTGCGACCGCCAGGGTGCAGTTGTTGGAAGCGGAAGTCATGGGGTACCGGCAACCCTCTAGCTCTACACGCATGCTGGACGAGGCACTTTTGTTGGATTTATCGAAAGCCTTCGTCGCAGAGATGCAGGGTATTTTTCTTGATCATCAACGTCAATTGCGAGTAGAGCTGGAGCGGGCTTGCAGGCCTCTCGATCGACGGTTGGCCTGGAGGGATGAGGATGATCCGGCGGGAGGGGGCACAGGAACAGCATTTTTACCACCAGTACCGGTGACGGAAACTGCGGCACAACTGGAGGGTGGAAGTTCTACATCGGCAAATACTCTCGGGAAGCAGACAGCGGCGGGACCGGTGGATTCTTCCAAAGGCTATGTCAAACGGATCGCCGAACTGGAAGAAGCCCTCCGAAGAGCGAAGGCCAGAGGAAAAAGACCCGAGATCGCACAGGTTCCCGCAATGAAGCCATGACCCCAAGCGGACGCAGCAGCCGCTTTTGTGGTAGCTTTTCCGGAGCCAGCGGACGGGGAATCCTTTGACGCAAGGCAATTTTTGCAGCTGCAAGAACACGTCGCGGTGGTGCAACAGCAGTGTGACGATGCCAGATCTCAACTGTTGGCACTCAAGCTCGCCCGGAAAGAAGAGCACCATCAACATGAAGTTGAGGTGAAGAGCCTCATGGCCGATTTGCTGAAGATCAGAGCTACTACGGCAGAACAATCAACAGGTGCCCAAACCAAGGAATTGGGGCGGGTAATGAAACGATTGGATGGTGTGGCGAAGAAAGCAGATCGCAGTATGCGGGTAACCGATCTCGAACTCGCTCTATCTGAGAAGACCCGACTGCATGAAGAGGAGCTACAACAGCTGCGGAGAACGAGTCATGTTGAGAGAGCAGCTCTGTTGGTCGACCTGCGGACAGCATGCCGCTATATTCATCGGATGGCGGCAGTAGCTCAGCAGGCGGGGGCGGCGGCACCACCTTTCTATGGATAGCTCCAAATTTTTGTGGATGCCCATGCTCTCAACCCGCAGCAGCTACCTTTACTTCGACCGGCGCAAGCGGCTCCGGCAGTACAAGTACTGGCGCCGGCGGCTCCAACAGTTCCGGCGGCGGCAGCGGCAGCAGTTCCGGCGGCGGCAGCGGCGGACGATGATGGTGGCGACGTCGAGGATGAACCGTAGCGGAGAATCGGTGGGTTCGGATGCGGATCCGGAATCCGATTCACCGGGAGTGCCAAGTGTTAAGGGCAAAAGCAGCAACAGCAAAGAGGAACTAGGGGGGGAGTCCTTAGATCATTATCATTAATACGTTGTATCTAGTTTATAGTGAGATATGAAAAGACGGAAGTTCTAGAACCATCACGGCAACCATCACGGCACGGCAACCATCACGGCAACCGTCACGGCAACCGTGAAGGAGTTATGTGTGCCGGTTAGATAAAAGAGAAGAGAGCGATCATTCAGGGGGCTCATTGATGAGGATCGGAGCAAGGATCAGTGTGATCAGAAGAGGAACATTGTTATGTATCAGAGAGTACGGTGTTGTACTGCTCGGAGAAGTGTAATACAGATATTCTATTGCATCTACCTTATTGTTTTATCATGAATGATTCTGTCGATCACTGTTCTACTCTATGAATTTTCATACGCAGTTCTGAAGTTCGATTACGCATGTAAATCTGTCGCAGTAGTGCGTTTTGAGTTAGTCTTCAGAGTAGAGAGGGCTAACATTGGCCTCTTTAGGAAAGGGTTGCCGATGCTGCTTGCCCATCATGCAAGCTTCACATACATCGGGTAGATTTGAAATTTCTGGTAGGTCTACAATCATTCCACTTTTATGCATCTCCTTCAAAGAACTAAGGTTTAGATGACCAAACCTCTCATGCCACAGCTTAGTATTCTTCACATCCACTCGAGCATTGAAAGCTGAGAGTTCGTAAATGTTGTTGCATCGTGTACGTTTACCAATGACCTTTCCTTGAAGATCCAGGATTTGTGCACCATTCTTATCGAATTGAACTTTGAGGTCCCGATCCATGATCGAAGAAATAGACAACAAGTTCCTCTTGATATCTGGCAGATAAAGAACATCGGATAACTATTTTACAACTCCATCTAACTTGAGAGCAATTGTACCTTTTCCTTTTGCTGGACATTTTGCATCATTGTCGACTACTACCAGGATGTCATTCCCTACCAGCTGTAGAGAGGTATACCAATCCTTCTGACTCGTCATGTGGCATGATGCACCACTATTAATGATCCACGGTTCATCCACAGGTACATGAACTGCCTCCATGCAAATCTCCTCAATTGCGATGAACAGCTCTATTGGTACTGCCTGCGCGCTGTTGCTGGACTCTTTCTTTACTCCGTTCTTCTCATCTGCAATCTTCTTTCGGCACTCATTCTGCTTGTGCCCTGCCTTGTTGCAATAGAAGCACTTGATCTTCTTCTTTCTCTTTTTATCATCAGAAGAAGATGGGTCACCAGAGTCCTTACCCTTACCTTTCTTTGATCCGGTCCAGAAAGTCGAATCTTCTCCAGTCCTCGTCTTTTGATGCATCTCCTCCCCCAAAAGCATTGCGCTGAATTCCTCAAGGTTGAGGGGCAGATTTTTGAACACCATAACAAGACCTGATCGTGCAGATTCTTCACCCTGGTGATGAACTTCTCTGTCGCTTTAGACTTAGACAACTTCTCGTTTGTGAGTTGAGTGTCCAGATTCAGAATCCATGTCTGATTCATGGTCTCGTACTGATTTTTCAAGACCATCCATGCCTCCTCTGCTATGGTGACATGTTGAATGAACACCATGATGGAATCACTAACCTCTCACTAACACTACAGACAATAGAACGCAATGCATCTACATTTCTTCTTGTCCATGCAAGAATCTCATTCACAGTTGGTACTATTTGTTGTCCTGCATTGGCTAGATCCGGTCTCGCAATTGGCCTCACGTCCACCGAGCGTCCACCCCAGTAGCAATGTCCCAAAGCTCATATGCGCTTAGGATGGTCTTCATCTTGAACTTCCAGAGTGGATAGTTAGAGCTATCCAACTCTCCACTTTTGCCGAACGGTGGGATTTGCAGTCTTGCGGGCTGGGCCATCTCTCACAATCTGCTCGCAAACAAAAACACACTACCAAATCTTCTTGCTAGAGTCCATGCTCTGATACCATGTAAGAAAATAATACAACATCTGTGCTCAACAGATAATAGGATCTCGTATGCAAGAGAGAAAACAAGATAGTATGGAGAATCAAAAATTTGATTAATATAGAACTGATACAATAGATGGCGCTGCCTCCCAACCGTGCGCTCCTATGAAAGAAGCTTCGATGGCGTGCTGGAAATAGTAGAAGATGGAGGCTGGATGCTAAGGAATCAGGGTTGCTGGAGCCAGTAATGAAATGGGCTTCATGGGCTTGCTCTTATATAGCCACCAGTCGTAGTCGTTAGGCTCAATCGGGTGGCCGACCTAGTCCACCCAAAATGGTCGACTGGGGGTTGGTCCCAAAATAGACCATTGACCATACAATAGAGCCGATGCGCAAAATAGAGCAAGTAACCTACGGTCTCCGTTCGGCCCAGAGCCAATCCGGGATCATCTGAGGCTCCAAACGGGCCCTACAACCCGAGAGTGGGCTACCTCAGGAAATGCTCCATCTACTCTCAGTGCGGTCAGTCAAGGGATGCCTTCCTGCACTTGCATGTAGCCTAGTTGGCAGGTGCCAACTCGATATCACCAAATAATTCCTTCATGAGCTCTTATGAATCACTTGGTGATTGCTGTGGTCTAATAATAGCAGCTGAAAAGTCCAGCTTCCTCTTGAAAGGTGGGGCGTGGGAGTCAACTGTTCCAAAGCAAAAACATTTCTCATCATCAAGGAAGAATTCCACAGGGCCAAAGATAGCAAAACAATGAGGTAGAAGTGAGAATCAAATCAGACACAAGAATTTGCAGCAAAACGCGATGGGGGACCCATTTGGAAAATATAAAGCACTCTCCTCACATTTTGTTGCAAATTCTCCAGTTCTGTTGATATGCATGTCAAATCAAACACTAGGTTCATCTCATTGATTCCTGGACAGTATGATTTGATATGCAAGAGAAAGGCTGGAGCTGAGTGAAGCTTTTCATGAGGAATGTGTCAACAACAGGAATTTGCAGCAAAATGCGATATGGGCTACTTAGAGATGTATAAACCACTCTCCTCGCATTTTGTTACAAATTTCTAGGTTCTATTCATATCCATCTCCGATCAAACTTCCTGGGTGATTCACCACATTCTTGGACAGTATCAATTGAATATGTAACAAGAAGGGTGGACTGAGTGAAGACATTTGGACATCAAAAATCCAATGGATGGAAGAAATATATGTCAAAAAACATTGAAAAGAATCTAGAATTATGACCTTTTTTTTCCTTTTCCATGCTATTGGAGTTGCACTGGTGAATCTCTTGCTCTTTCACTAGCTTGAACTCTGTACTCTAGGTAACCTGGAGATCTGGCAGTGGTAGTACTCTTCAAGTAAGTTGCAGTCTGGATGGAGTGTGCTGGGTAGGAAAGGATCAGAGAGAGAAGGAAACGGAAGATGCGAGGGTCCTGGCAGGGATGAAAGATTGGGAGGCAAGGGAGGGAAGAGTGGTTGTGGAATTGATTATGAAATCATGAATGGCACAAGTTCCAAGGCATAAAGTGTACCTTTCACACGTGCCAAATTTCAAACTCCAAGAGATCTAGGTCCCATCCACACGTGTGAAAAACGACTACATTCCACACGTGTGGGATTTAGTAGCTGCCTTATTTGTATTTTGCACTTATTTGTGGTATCCTGTCTCAGCCCTCTTGCCCTCCAGTCTCTGCTCTCTTGCCTCCCTACCTCCATACTCTGCAACATTAGCATCCTGACCAATAGTACAGGTTCATCCCCAGCACAGGGTACTCATCAGCAGCATAGCACACCCACAGATAGATTCAGGTCAGGAATAATGGGTTCTTCCCTCAGTCTCTGCAATCTTCTTGCCTACCATAGAAACAATCCATCCTACATGGAAATGAATAGATTCAGTCCATATTTAATTTAGTTGTCAAGACAGAGAAATCACTGTAGGAATGCAGATCTTCAAGTGTGATAATTGCATGTGAGGGTAAAACTGTACTTATGGGTTCTTCCTTCAATCTGTGCACACTTCTTGCCTTCCATAGACTCAATCCATCCTGCATGGACATGCAAACACCTTCAAATGACTGAAGGCATATTCTAGCATGCTGCCTCATGAATTTGCAGGAAAACGTGAGGAGAAGGCCTTAGGAATTTCAAACAGCCAAAATCGCGTTTTGTTGCAAATATTGAAATGTTGCTTCATCTGTCATTCTGGTTTTGTGACTTCCATAGCTATCCATGGCTATACTCTTCTTGCATAAACTCCATTCATACTGTATTTAGTTGTGAAGACAGAGAAATCACTGTAGGAATGCACCAGCATGTCATTTCAGGAATTTGCAGGAAAATGCGATTTGGACCTGTTAGGAATTTCAAACTCCTCGTATCACGTTTTATTGCAAATTTTTCAATGTTGCTTCATCCACCCCTGTGATTGCCCTTTTTTTGTCAAAACATGTTCTCCATGGCTGTAATCTCTTTCCATTGCTTTGTATGCAGTTTGTTAGAGTGATGGCAAGAACCAAGTCAACTGCAAGGAAAGCTGGCAAAGGGCCAGGGCTTGCAGCAACAGCAGCTGGGGTAGGTACCAAGAAATTTAGTGTGCCTCCAAAGGGAAGAGCTGCACATGGCAGGAAGGGTAAGCCAATGAGCCTGCTCAATCAAAAGGCCAAGAGATTGAATCATGGTGCAGGTGTGCTAAGGGAGATCAGGAAGCAACAGAAAGCTATAGGCTTTGCAATCCCCAAGGCACCTTTTCAAAGACTGGTGAGAAAAATATGTGATAGTTGGCACCTTGGGTTCAGGTGGAACAGGACTGCCATTCTTTCCTTACAAGAAATGGCAGAGGATTACTTGGAAAAATATTTTGAAGATGCAATGCTGGTAGCAGCCCATGCTCACACGGTGACTTTGATGGCCAAAGACTTCAACACTTTGTCCAGAGTGAGATGGAGGTATGACAAGCTTGTTCATCTTGTGGAATGGCAGGACATAAAGATGAGAGACATATTATTAATTCCACCTACAAGGAAGTTGAAGGCAGATAAGGTTAAGGTTGTTGAAGTAACCCACTCAAAGAACACCAGAGGGAAGACTGCTTATGAGGAGTCACTGAAGCAGCAAATAAAAGAAACAAAATCTATTATAGATGTGGAGACTGGAAAGAGGGAGCTGCAGGTACATAGAAGGTTGCAGGAGTTGGGCCCTAATATAGTTGTCCATATTGAGGATGAATTTTCAGTGAATGACTTTGACTTGACAAAACCATGCTTGGCAGCATTGGCTCATAAGAATGAGTATTGCTCAGATACTATCATTCTTGCAATGCTCTAGTAAGTGTCTATTATTTTACATTTTTTGCAAAAGAATCCTCCTTGTACCTCCTTTATACCCTACCCTAATTATTTTTTGGTCCTATGCAGCATGATGAGAAGCTGGCTTCACCCCTCTGTATAGCATACAGTCCATATTATTGATCCTGCCATTTCTTCTAAGTTAAGAGATGCAAAGGAAACTCCCATCAGTATTTCCAACTGGTTCAGACACTGCAATTTTGAAGTAATTGATGTTTTGCTACTTCCATACCATAATAGGTATGTGGGTGACTACTTCTTTTAAGATTCTTCTTTAAGATTGAGAACTCTTGTAGCCTTTGATTTCCTAATGCTTTTTTCCTTATGCAATGACCACTGGAGTTTTGTTTCTATTGACATCCAACAGAAGCAATGCTTTATATTCAACTCTCTTAAAAACACACACAGAGAGCTGAAATAGTGCTGTGTGTGCTTTTTGAACTTAAAACTTCATTATTTTGATATCATACGAACTAAATTATATGTATTGCAGTAGTATTAGAAGGCTTCTAGATGCATTGGAACACTGTCCTCCTAATGTCTCTCTTTTGGATTCAATAGAGCCAATAAATCTAGAGGTAAAAAGTCATTCCCTCTACTAATGTCTATTTCATGCTATGCCTTTGAACTTATTGAATAATTTTGTTTTGTTCAGATGTTAACAGTTTCTAACATATCTTTCCAACTGTACAGACACCACAACAAGATGATTCAAGTAGCTACGGATGGAGAGTGTTGATCAGTGCCAAATATCTACTTTCAAACTATTTTGAGAAAGAACAGCCAGACCTTGTAAGAAAAAATAAATTTCATTTAGCTTGAAGATAATTCATAATGATACAAAGTGTTCTAAATTATCATATGCCATTGCAGATGAAAGAAGATAGCTTCAGTGCAAACTATGTATATAATTTTAGAGCTCATACAATTTGGAGGTTTTTGAGCTATGCCTCCCCCAAACTTATTGTTCCAGCTACTGTCGAGTTGGGTGAGAGCTCTAAGGTACAAGAAGGTGTCATACACCTTGATGCCACAGATGAAGCTGATGTGGTGCCACAGGAACAAGCACCTAGTGCTGAGGAGGAGAAGCCACAGGAGCAAGGACCTGCTACTGATGTTGTTGAGGAGAAGATGGAGCAACAGCAAACAGATGCTCCTGGGGTAGTAGAGGAGACAATGGAGCAGCACCAACATACTGTACAGGACAGGATGGAGCATCAAAAAAGAGATTATCCAAAAAATGATGATAGGGAGATCTTGGACCATGTAGAGCAGCCTCTAGATCAAGCTGTACATAAATAGAAAATGGATGTCAGAAATATGTTCTACATGTACAACTAAACACTTCTGTACAAAATCTTACTTGATTGAATACAAAACCTTTATTTATGGAGTCTGTGTTATCTCAATTTTCAAATTTTCAATGTCTTTGCATTTTATTGAGCTCTCTCTTCTTTTGAGCAACTGCAAAAAAGCAATATGAATCAGAGTGGTAAAGTAAACTAATAGCAATGCTTAATGAGACTAGGATAAATCAGATGGTGTACCTTTTTATTGTTGTAGATAAATAAAAAGTCATTTGAAATAGAACCTTTTGTCTCAAACAGAATGTCATTGCGCAATTGAGCTAGGGAGCAGCATTCTCTTAATGAGATATTGACTAGCACATCACCATTCTCAACAACATCAATATCAAGAAGTTGATTTTCTGCATAAAAAGAATCTTCATCTTGATCCATTGGGACTAGTTTTGTGCCTAGCATTCGACTGCGCTTATAATAAAAAGAAAAAATAAAATTTTGTGATGCAACCATGTACTTCAGTTGCATAGAAGGTTGGACAACCTCACAAAACACTGAACTACATGTCTTCTTATCCCAACCTTTATCCAAAAATTGTGGCATGCATGTTGAACTTGTTGCTTTAACTATGAACATTGTTTTTGAAACCTTCACTGGAAAGGTATTAAACAAGTCCACAAAAACTGTGAGAGGCATGCATAAAGAAATTTTTATTATCCTTGTGGCAATATTGGGCCTCAAAGCTTTCTGTACTTCTTTGAAAAGCTTGACCCTATATGCCTCTGTAACACTAGAATGTGGGTGAGGCCAATCCATTGAATTCCATGCCGGAAGGTCTTGTTTTATTAACACACCATGTGTGTTAGCATTGTCCAGCAACTGATAAAAATGATTAGTAAAAAATATACTTGATTGAGCTAGCTCTGTTCCACATTGACCTTGGTATTGTTGTTCTCCTATCGATCCATGCAGAACATCTACAAATCCCAGAATACAATCGATGTTTTGCCATGTCTCATACGATGAAGAATTAAATCTATAAAACAACACAAGAATGTCAATAAGCAAAGAAAGAAAGCTTCATCTTAAAAATCCATACACCTCGTAAAGAAAAAAACCACAATAGAAAAATATACAATTAGGCCTGTGTTGTGGAAGATCTTTTGGATAGTCTCGCAAGACAAGTTCTTTATGCATGTACACATGCTGAATCAAAACTTCTTTCACCGATATCTTCCCTTTGGTGATTTTAAAATCTCGTACTCTTCCCTTCCATGACACCAAGAAATTGTTTTTTGTCTGGGGTCTTTTTCTTTTTCTAGGTTGCATGAGCACCCATGCTCCTTTCGAAACACTAAACCTTTCCCAAGTTCCTTCCGTTTTGACTGTACTTGAATTCTCTACCGAAGAAATAGAAGAAGCAGGTCGACGGGGTAAGGATGTGTGGTATAATTCTGCCTTCATAACATTATCATCCACAGAGCGTCTTCCACAAGAACGGCCATGGTTTTTATTCACCATGGAGATTTTCTGAATCTGTAACAATAGCAAAGTAATGTAAATAAGATAACAAATTGAAGTTTCAAGAAAGAGAAAGTGGGCAGACAGACAGTTGACAAGAAACATCTTACTCTACCGCCAAACAGGATCAAGGGAGCAGTTTTGGAAAATAAGAGGCTGCTGCACAATGAGGCAGTGGTGTAGAATGGTAGACCTTTCGAAGGAAAGGCGGCACAACATTTCAAACTTCAAAGGAAGGTGGAAGCGGGAAGGCCCTTGTCAGATAAAATGTCAGTTTAGATTCTATCTTCTTGTCCAAAGATCTTGTGAGAATAAAAAACCAATCTCCACATTAATGTAGCACACTTGTACCTACATAAAGTATTGTTTCTTTTTTCTATTTTCTCTTATTTTCTGAATTTCAAACGTTACATTGGCCCTCTATTGATTGGTTGAGAGCTTATTTTTCCAAACTGTAAAAGGCCCTAAAATGAGCTCCCTTTTTTCCTAATGTATGCATGATGGCATAAGAATTTTGACTAGGTGTTATTGTATTTGGAGTAGCGTAGCATATTGCTTTAGGATAGAGCCTATACCCATCGATGAGATGTGGAAAGCGAAAAAAAATGCATGGCCAACCATGCAAATGGTGTTTGATAGGGATGAAACTTTGCATGGGTATCAAAATAAATAATTTAAAGGCGTGTGAAAAGTAGCATATCTATTGGAAAAATGCACATGCAATAGGTGCACACATATGCTTATTTTTTGATACTCAATTATGCCAAAAATATGTGTGCCGAACAATGAAAATATTGTCTAATGGGCATGATACTTTGCACGGCATTTATATTGATGGTTTAAGGTATGTGCAAAGTATTGTACCCATCAGACAAATAAACATGTGATAGGAGCACGCTCATACATATTTTTTATACTCCATGTATGAGAGGTCATAAAAAATGAGAACATATGCATGCCCAACAATGCAAATGGTGTCTGATGGAGATAATAGTTTGCATTGGAATTAAAGTAAATAGTTCTAATGAGTGCGCAAAGTATCATATCCATTGGAAAAATTCACATACAATAGGAGCACACTAATACATATTTTTTACACTCATGTATGAGACGTGGTGAAAAACGAGAACATATGTGTGCCCAGCCATGCAAATGGTGTCTGATGGACATGATACTTTGCACAAGCCTTAAAGTGAATAATTATAAGGATGTGAAAAGTATCATACACATAGGAAAAATGCACATGCAATAGGAGCACGTCAATATGTATTTTTGACACTCATGTATGAGACATGGTGAAAAATGAGATATATGCATGCCCAACCATGCAAATGGTGTCTGATGGACATGATTCTTTTCACGTATCTTAAAGTAAAAATATTGAAGGCATGTGCAAAGTATCCTACCCATCGGACAAATGCACATGTGATAGGATCACATCGGTGCATATTTTTTTATACTCATGTATGGGACGTGGTGAAAAAGGTGAAAATATGTGTGCTCAACCATGCAAATGTTTTTTGATGGATGTGATACTTTTCATGGGCCTTAAGTGAATAGTTTTAGGGTGTGTGTAAAGTATTGTACCCATCGTACATATGCACATGCGGTAGTAGCACACCAATGCATACTTTTTCATACTCATGTATGAGATGTGAAAAAGTAAGAACATATGCCTGCCCAACCATGGAAACAGTGTCTGAAGGTCATGATACTTTGTATGGGCCTTAAAGTGAATATTTTTAAGGTGTTTGAAAAGAATTATACCCATCATACATATGCACATGCAATAGGAGCACGCCGATGCATTTTTTTTAACCATGGTGAAAAACAAAAACATATGCATGTACAACCATGCAGACAGTGTTAGATGGACTTGATAATTTTCACAAGCCTTAAAGTAAATAGTTTTAATTAATTTTCAAAGTATTGCATCCATCGGACAAATGCACATGCGATAGGAACACACTGATGCATAGTTTTTATATTCATGTAGTATGACACATAAACACGAACATATGTGTGCCCAAACATGCAAAAGGTGTCTGATAAGCATGATACTTTTCACATGAATTAAAGTGAATAGGTTTAAGTTATGTACAAAGCATCATACAAATCAAACAAATACACATGCGATAGGAGCACGCCGATGCATATTTTTTAAAGAATTTATGGGACATGGTGAAAAACCCAAAAATATGCCTGCCTAACTATGCAAATGGTGTCTAATGGACATGATAACTTGCATGGGCCTTGAAATGAATAGTTTTAAGTCAGTCATGTTCAAAGTATTGTATCCATCAGACATATGCACATGCAGTAGTAGCACGCCGATGCATATTTTTTCATACTCATGTATGAGATGTGGTGGGAAAATAAGAACATATCCCTGCCCAACCATGCAACAGTTTTTGATAGCCATGATACTTTGCATGGTTGTTAAAGTGAATATTTTTAAGGCATGTGTAAAGAATTGTAGCCATCAGACATATGCACATGCAATAGGAGCACACCAATGCATACCCATGTATGAGACATGGTGAAAAATGAAAACATATGCCTGTCCAACCATGCAAATAGTGTTTTATGGACATGATACTTTGCACATGCCTTAAATTCAATAGGTTTACGTTATTCTCAAAGTATCATATCCATTAGAAAAATGCACATGTGATAGGAGCATGCGGATGCGTATTTTTCATACTCATGTATGAGACATGAAAGACGAGAACATATGCATGCTCAATGATGCAAAGGGTGTATGATGGACATGATACTTTGAACAAGCATTAAAGTAAATAGGTTTAACATGTGTGAAATGTATCATACCCATCAGACAAATACACAAGCGATAGGAGCACATTGATGTTTATTTTTTATACTCATGTATGGGACCTACTGAAAGATGTAAAAATATGCTTGTCCAACTATGCAAACGGTGTCTAATGGACATGAGACTTTGCATAGACTTTGAAGTGAATAATTTTAAGGTGTTTGCAAAGTATTGTATCCATTAGACATATGCACATGTGGTCGACAGAGCAGAGTGATGCGTATATTTTTATACTTAGGTATGAGACATGATGAAATTTGAGAACATATGCATGGCCAACCATGCAAACAGTGTCGGATGGACATGATACTTTTGATGGGACTTAAGTTAAATAGGTTTAAGGAATATGAAAATTACACTACCCATCCAAGAAATGTACATGTGATAGGAGCACATAGTGGCTCACTTTTTGATACTCATGTATGAGATGTGGTGGAAAACGAAAAAATATGTGTGTCCATCCATGCAAACGGTTTGTGATGGACATGATACTTTAAATGGACCTTAAAGTGAATAATTTTAAGTGTGTACAAACTATTGTATCCGTTGGACATATGCACATGCGGTAGGAGCACGATGATGCATATTTTTTCATACTCATGTATGAAACATCGTGAAAAATGAAAACATATGCGTGCCTAACCATGCAAACAATGTCTGATGCACATGATACTTTTTATGGGATTTAAAGTGAATAGGTTTAAGGAATGTCAAAAGTATCATACCCATCGGACATATGCACATGCAATAAAAGCACGATCATGCGTATTTTTTCATATTCATGTATGAGACATGGTGAAAAACAAGAACATATGCATGCCCAACCATGCAGTTAGTGTCTGATGGACATAAGACTTTGCACAAGTTTCAAAGTGAATATGTTTAAGGCATGTGAAAAGTATCATAACCATCATACATATGCACATGTGATTGGAGCACATTGATGTGTATTTTTTGATACTCATGTAGAGACATAAATGATAAAATACTCGGGGGGGTCACTCATCATATATAACCCTATCATGTGAGTTCAACAGAAGGATATTTTTTATTTCTAAAATTTGCAGAAATAAATATACATAAGGGACTATTTAAAATAGTTTTGGAAAAAATTTACAGATTTGTATAGAAAAGGGGTACATTTTATTAATGAAAAAATTTACAGATAAGGGATTTAAAATATAGGCCTTGAACGCACGTGATATAGAGGGTTTATACATAGTGACCCCCCCGAGATAAAATATGTGTGCCTAATCATGGAAACGATGTGTGATGAACATGATACTTTGCACGGTGGGCCTTACAGCTAATAGGTTTAAGATATGTGTAAAGTATCATACCCATCGAAGAAATATGCATGCAATAGGAGCATGTGGAGGGCACATGGACGTGTATTTTTTTATATTCATGTATGAGACGTGGTGGTGGAAAACGTTGGTTTGTCATAACCATGTTGGGAATCGATGGTTGAAACAAGAAAAAACTTGATGGGAAACTAATAAATGATGGCATAAAGATATTTGCTAGGGGTTAATTGATTTGGAGTAGCATAGCATATTGCTTTAGGATAGAAAGTTGTGTTTTACCACACCACACACTAAAATGTCTTGATCGGGTAAGGTTAAATCCATGGCTCTACAGTTCACAATAGACTGATACTTGGAATTCAACTTATTGACATTGTACCCAAGCAACTATTGTCCCATAAATAGGTCTATAAATGCCTTTTTGTTTTACAAAACCTAGTCACACATGGTGGAACACGTGCGGATCACCAACATTGATTTTTCATAACCATATTGGGCACCAATGGACGAAAGAAGATGAAACTTTGTAGGACTCTAATACATCATGGCATAAATATTTTGACTAGGTGTTATTGCATTTATAGTAGCATAGCATATTGTTTTAGGCTAGCTAACTCCTTTTTGACCGCACTGTGAGCTAAAAATATGTTTGATAGGGTAAGGTCAAATCCTTGCCTCTATATCTCGAAATGAATCAAGACTTGGTATGCCTCTCAATGACATTATACCCAATTATACCATACCAAATCTTGTTTCATAAATAGGTCTATACATGCCTTTTTGTTTAAAAAATCCCCATCCCGCACACTACAACATGTGAGGGTCACTAACGTTGGTTTCTCATAACCATGTTCAGCATCGATGGTCAAAAGAAAACAAAAATTTTAAGGAATCTAATAAATGATAACATAAATATTATTTCTACACTTTATTGAATTTGGACTAGTGTAGCATATTGTTTTAGGGTAGATAACCCTTTCTTTCCCGCACGGCAATAAGAATTTCTTTTGTTAGGGCAAGGTCAAATCCATGGCTCTATATCTTGTAATGGACATAGACTTGGTATGATTTCCATTCATATTATAACAAAGCACTGTATCAAATCTTGTACCATAAATAGGTCTATACATGGATTTTTATTTTAAAGAATCTCATTGCACACACTAGAACACACGTGGGCCACCAACAGTTGGTTTTTCATAACCATGTTCAGCATCGATGGTCAGAAGAAGACACAAATTTTTAGGAATCTAATAAATGATGGCATGAAAATTATGGATAGGCTTTATTGCATTTGGAGTAGTGTAGCCTTATTATTTTAGGGTAGATTTTCATTGCTGCACTATGATGAGACATATTTTTATTAGGGTAAGCTCAAATTCACGGATCTATATCTTGTAATGAACCGAGACTTGGTATGATTATCATTCATATTATACCAAAGAACTGTATCAAATCTTGTCCCATAAATAGGTCTATACATGCCTTTCTTTTTTAAAGAACCTTATCGCACACATTAGAACACGTGTGGGTCACCAATGTTAGTTTCTCATAATCATATTGGACACTGATGGTTGAAACAAGATGAAACTTGGTAGGAACCTAATACATGATCTCATAAAGATTTTGGCTAGGTTTTATTTCATTTTAAGGAGTGTACCATATTGGTTTATTGTAGACAACCCGATTTTGCCCACATCCTCGAGCTAAAACATTTTTGTTAGGGCAAGTTGAAATCCATTTCTCTATATCTTGTAATGGAATGAGAATTGGTATGACTCTCAATAACATTGTACCCAAGTACCATACCGAATCTTTCCCGATGAAAATGTCTATACATTCCTTTTTTTTTTACAAATCCCCGTCGCGCACACTACAACACGTGAGGGTCACCAACGTTGGTTTTTCATAACCATGTTCGGCATCGATGGTCAAAAGAAAACAAATTTTTATAGGAATCTGATACATGATGGAAATATTATTACTATTATTTATTGCATTTGGAGTAGCATAGCATATTGTTTTAGGGTAGATAACCCTTTCTTTACCGCATGGCAATGATAAATATTTTTGTTAGGGTAAGGTAAAATGCATGGCTCTATATCTTGTAATGGACTGAGGCTTGGTATGATTCTCATTAATAATATACCAAATCACAATATCAAATCATGTGCCATAAATAGGTCTATACATGGCTTTTGTTTTAACAAATCTCATCACACACACTTTAATGCGCGTGGATCACCAACATTAGTTTCTCATTACCATGTTGGACACCGATGGTCAAAACAAGATGAAACTTGGTATGAATCTCATATATGATGTAGAAAAGATTTTTGCTAGGTTTAATTTCATTTCAATTAGTGTAGCATATTGGCTTCTGCTAGACAACCCTTTCTTTGCCACATCGCGAGCTAAAACATCTTTGATTGGATAAGTTGAAATCCATTGCTCTATATCTCATAATGGATAAATAATTGGTATGACTCTCAACAAAATTGCACCCAAGAACCATACCAAATCTTCTCCCATAAATAGGTCTATACATGCCTTTTATTTTACAGATCCTTGTCATGCACATTACCACACGTGAGGGTCACCCAACGTTGGTTTTTCATAACCATGTTTAGCATCGATGGTTAGAAGAAAATAAAAATGTTTAGGAATATTATACATACCCTTTCTTTGCCGCATTGCGATCAGAAATATTTTTGTTAGGGTAAGGTCAAAGGCAAGGCTCTATATCTCATAATGGATGGAGACTTGGTACGCTTCTCATTCATAATATACCAAATTACAATTCAAATCTTGTCTTGTAAATAGGTCTATACATGGATTTTTGTTTTGAAGAACCTCATCAGACACATTAGACCACATGTGGGTCACCAACATTGGTTTTTCATAACCATGTTGGACACCGATAGTCGAAACAAGATGAAACATGAAAGGACTATAAACACCATATTCAAAAATTTTACACTCTCTCACTTAATTTGGAATTTTTTTCTAAACTAGTCACCTACGCTCAATATCACTTAGTAGACTCATAAATTGGGTATTTTGGGAACACTAGATGTGTTAGTTCCACATAATAAACCTAAAAAACCCCCAAGGTTGTAAGTGGTGACTTCTTTTTGATACATCATGGGTAAATTTGCAAAAAAATGGATCACCTCCTCACAAATATGGTCTAATAAAGCTTAAAATGTTGTGCCACCTCCACTCAATATGCAATATATGGAAAGAGTCAATGGTTGAATTAAATATATAGGGGGTGTATAGATACACCATTTGATCATATGGAAAAGAGTTTGTCAAATTAAATATATAGGGGGTGTATAGATACACCATTTGATTGAATACCATGTTTATAGATATATCATTTTCGAAGAACAATGCATACAATATATTATCCTATGCTTCTAAATCTCATTAAGAGTCATGTATTGCATTTTCACTTGATGGGTTAAGCCTAGCCAATGATGTTTAATATGTGCAAGGCTAGGATCATGAGTTGTGATACATTTTTCAACATCATAGCCATGCTTCTTTTTGTAGCTTTGAGTCCTTGATTTCCAGCAATGAATAATGCTAATCACTTCCACCTTTGTCAAGTCCTCTTTATTTTAGAATCCATTCATGTTTCTTTTGCAAGCAACCCTCATATAATTGTTTCACTGTGTATTTTCTGGGGTGATTTTTCAAAGGATTTGATTCATACCATAAAGTTGTGAATGTTATAGGCATTCCCTTCTAATCCCTTGCTTTATGAGCAACCTTTGCCACCCAAATTGGGCCACCTTGTTCATCCAACTCTGAATCTACATCAGATGCCCAAACCACAACAAACATACCCTCTTCAATCTCATCAGAGGGTACAAACTCTGGTAAGGGTTTATCCCCCTTCCTACCACAATATTTTCGAGGTAAAAGGCATTGCTCATCTTCTTCCTCATCTAGTCCCATATTTGTATCCAATGTGGATTTGGGTGCCGTAGCTTCTTCTGGCCAAAAAGATTCAGAGTATTTAATGCTCATTAAATTTTCTTATTTTTGTAAAGATTTGACAAGTGCCTCAACTAACTTGATTATCTCCCCATTCTTTATTGCCTGCTCAGGATATTTTTGCGCCACACTTTGAAGATGTTTAATAAAGGCATCCAAGCCTTTCATTTAATCTGCATCAGTTTCTTTGTCATTTGCAAGAACAAATCTAGTTTCCTCCAATGGAGTTATTCTCTGTAATAAAGCATATGGCTCACTCCATAAATGACCTTCATCAATTGAGTAGTGCTTCCATTGCAACACTGGAATATCGTTATGCATGCTAAATCAGAATAGTGTGGATTTGTGTGCCCTATTAATGCTTCATCTCCCCCTTGTAAATGTGGCTCTATAAATGCCCTCCAATCTACCATTCTCTCCAAAATAGCCACTTCTGATTCCTCCTTTCAAGAGCTTCCAATTTTTTTCCCAATTCAAGACATCATATCCTCCAATCTTAGAACAACCCTTGACTTTGACTCACCAAAGATAGCACTAAATATTTGATCTATGTCTTCATGTGTATGAACAACAAGAAGAAAAACAACTTCCACTACTTCAAATATTTTCAAACCAACCAACATAGAGCATAAAACAAATATATATCTATTCTTATTTTTTGTCTAGAAGTTATGATCGGCATGTATACGCAAGGTGCAAGGTAAACATCCACGTGCATCTATGACCTTCTTTATTTCTTTCATGATGGATGTTGCGACTTTGTTACTTTATGTAAGAAATCAATCCATACCATTACAAGGTACAGGCCATTTTTTGATGGAAATACCGACCTTTTTTACATTAAAAAGTTTTTTTAAAACAGGTGCGGTGATGCCAAAAATTTGATTTTTTTAATTTGGCAGTGGTATTGTTTTCTTCTATGTTTGATAAGAGTTTGAGTATCAAGTGATAGCCTAGTGGCTCTCACTTATTTCTATTTTCTAAGATATTGCATGGGATTGAGAGGATAAGTGGAATGGATCATTGTAAATATCATGTGTATGAATGATAAATACCTTCATATGCAGTGAGAGTTATTTATGTATGGGATATTATGGGGTTTTTAGAAAATAGGAAGAGAGTCATATAAAGAGGTGGGCTCATGTCCTTGTGTTCTAATAATATAAGAGAGATCACATGCCAAGCATGTGGAAGGCATGTGAAAGGCATGTGGAGGAGTGTGGAGTCAAGAGAAATCCTTCTAGAATTCCTATGTGGAATAAGGAGGATGTGGACATATGAAAAAGAGAGGGTCCCTATGGGCTCCATGTGGGGAGACTCTAGAATTTCTTAATATTTTAAGAGTCTTGAGCATATTTTGATGGGACATATGGCAAGAGTAGCCAAAAAGGACATGGATGGTGACATATGGGCTTATGTGATTGATGGGGAAAAGAATCTACAGGCAGCAATTGTAAATGGGTGAAGGAGGGTGATGAAATCTCTATAAAAGGAGCCTTCCTCTAGCTTGTTCATCTCTTCCACCATTAGGCCTCATGTTGCTGTAGCTCTAGGATCCTCAAGCCTCTTCCATGAGCCTTCTCTCCGTCTTGTAGATAGTCCATCTCTCTCTAGTTCATTCTCTCTCTATGAGTAGTCTTGGAGCTTCCGCACCCTCTTGTACATATGAAACCTCTTCTTCTCCCTTGTGTTTGTAGTATTTTGAGTTGCATTAGAGTGGAGTCTCACTCTATTGGTAATGAAGGTCACTTTAGTTTCTCTCTCTTGAGTGTCTCTTCCCTTTTTCCATTGCTTTCTCTTCCAAAGTGCTCAAAAGTGTTATCGATTTGGCTGCTCATTCCACATACATGGTTTATCTATTTCCCAAGCCACAAAGGGAGCTCTTTTTTTTTTCCTAGGTGACCTCTATGGGACTGGGATCGTTGATGAAGTCTAAGCATGGAGGTAGTATTCTCCCAAGTCAGCTCCAGTAGAAGGAGTAGGTGTTTTTTATAACAATTTTACCCCTTGTCAGTATTTTGCTCGTAACTTTTTGCTCGATCATCTGATTTGGGTGAAACTTCTATAAATGTGAAGCTCTTTTCAAGAAACACCACCCTTATCTTTAGTTATTGTATTAGATTTTAGACCAAAATTCTACTACTCTCTGTGTGTGACTATTTGTTTTTCAGATAGTTTTTACCCCTGTCCAGCAACCTGCCCATATCTTTCTAACCGCTTCTCTATCTCTTACGAAACCTATATCAAAGTGAAGCCCATTTCAAGATGCATCTAGATATGTGTTTGAATATTTTATATCATGTCTTTGCTGAAAGTTATGGGTCTCTATATCTTATGACAGTTTGGAGAGTGTTTTGAGCTAAGTGTAAAGGTATCTATGAAGGGCGTTTCCATTTTCCGAGCAAAAACCCCCAAGCGACTTATTTTATGACTTTCAAAAATCCTTTCTTTTGATTTCAAGTGGTGACTTATTTTATGACTTATTTTCCAAGTGGTGACTTATTTTATGACTTTCAAAAATCCTTTCTTTTGCTTTCACCATTGCTTGGATCATAAAATTTTGAGCAAATATCCTGTTTATAATTCTTGAGGATGACCTAGGAAAAATAAATAGTACCTTTTTAATAGACACTCTAAGTGTATTTTGCTAGAGGAATATGGTTTGAAGAGCTTGTCCCAACCCTATTCCACTGCCGAAATACCCTTGGAGAGCCTACGCAGAAGAGGTCATAACTTTTGCTCCTTAGCTCAGATTGAGGAGCTATAAAAAGGAAAAATGCTCAAAATTTCATGATCTATGAAATGGAAGGCTTGAAACTATATTTTTTATAGTTATAAAAGAGAAAAATTAAGAATTTCAAGATGTATATGAGAGTTACTTCTCCCTAATTCATATTATGGTAGGAAGGAGTTCAATAGAGACCACATTTCCTTAAAAGTACTTAGGTTTAGAGAATTGGGAATATTTTTAGAATCCCTACCTTGCCTTCCCATATTTGATAATGCATTAGAGATTAATTTATGATTGATTATAATGGCTTCAAGTATGAGGTTTCCAATATCTTTTTCCTACTCATCCAAGGAATATGGTATACATTATTACATGAGAGCTTCAAATATGGGATTGCTAAAGATTAGGGAAACTCTTTTAAATTGATTGAATTACCAAAATCCTCAAAAAAGAGCATGGTAGGGAGGTATTTATAGGAGTTTCTAAAGTGTTCACTATTTGTTCATATATAGATGATGTTCTCTAAAATGAGGGTTATAATGAAAAATAAGTAAGTATATGGTTCCATAAATGAGAAATTAAGAAAGAATTGTATATTTCTTTGAGAAATATACAAGCATGGTTGGTGTCAAAAATTATTGCTCGGAACTTTTTGCTCGTAGGTTTTTGCTCGAAAACTGTGCACATCCTATGAAGGGGGTGAAACCTACCCATCCGACCCAATCAACCCCTTCAAAATCCTCGATATATATCAGTTCATGTCATGTTGAGCTGCAAGATCTTCTTTCAACAACATATTGCTCTTCTCTTTGGCGCAGACCGGCTTGCTGAGATTATGGCCTCCACTAATCCTCTCCTTCTCCCTATGCTTGACTACAACATCACTTGGGATGTTACCATCTTCATTCTCATCTAAGGGAGGATAGTATGGTGTGGTCTATTGATATAAAAGCTTCTTTTAATGTCCCTTTCCCAATGAAGAATATCTCTATCACTCAGACCGAAAGCAGTAGGAAGTGAAGAGGTGCATGAAGTTTATTACCCCCAACTTCATGTCACAAGTGCAAAGGTCACTATTTACGTTGCTATTAATGTTGGAAAACATGCGTCGTGATATAAATGTCAATATATAATGACGTTGGTAAAGGTCGGTATATACCAACACTAGTTAAGTATCAATATATACCGACCCTTGATAGAACTTTTTTAAAAAAATTAGTGGGGCAAAAAAAGGCTTGCTGTGGCCCCATTTTGCCCCACTAATGTTTATTTTTTTGCATTACAAAAGAATGTTTACAAGCAAACAGGCGAGATAAAGCTATCAAACCTTGTTTGTTACAAAATTTCCCTTGTGAAAAGGGTGATACAAAATTGCTCAAACGAGCCGACAGACAAAACCATATACATGTTGAAGTATATATATTCAACCTTGTTTGTTACAAAATTTCCCCTTCAAAAAGGGTGATACAAAATTTCTCAAATGAACCGAAATACAAAAGCATATATATGTGAAAGTATGTACAAACTGCTACTGCTACTACTGCTACTGCTATTGCTACTGCTACTGCTACTGCTATTGCTACTGCTACTGCTACTGCTACTGCTACTGCTACTGCTACTGCTACTGCTACTGCTACTGCTACTGCTACTGCTACTGCTACTGCTACTGCTACTGCTACTACTACTACTACTACTACTACTACTACTACTACTACTGCTGCTGCACATCCAACTCTTCAAAGTCATCGTCCTCGTCATTGTCATTGCCTTGGACCTCATGACCTCCACCTTATCCCTTGCCCTTGTGACCTTCGCCTGATCCTAGGCCCTTGTAGGAGCCATCTAATCCAAACCCCTCGAGACATGCCTCCTCATCACCACCGTGCACCTACACCACTGATGGGACATTTGAGCTTGCATCCTAAGAGTGAAACCATATTAATTTGAAATGAGATTGGAACTTAAAGAATAAAACAATTTAAAAAGTGAGATTAGAAGTTAGAGTAGACTTATAACGAGAGCGAGTAGCCACCGCAGTCCAATCACCTGCCACTCCCTGTGCCTCCATCTCAATAAACCATGGCTTCACTCTTATGCATAATGCGCATCTCGTCTCTTCATTTGTGGGAAGGAGACCAATCATAGATTGTTGTGGACCCAAATTATGAGAGTTAGATAAAGTGCATGCAATATATAATTCAAAAAATAGAACAATAAATTAAATGAGAAGAAGTAGACTTGCCACCCATGCCTCGAATGTGCCCGTTCCACCACTACTAAGGTGCAAAGTACCTATAGTGTCCAACTGTCTCCTCGCAACCCTCCTCTAATTGTCAAAAATTTTGGGATTATCCCTATACTCCCTCTTCAAAATCTTCTAGCCAGCTTTATCTACCTAGCTAGGTTTATGCTTCTTGACTACGATGGCAATTCGGAAGATTGACCTACAATGCTTCAAGACAGCACACATACGCTCTCGCATGTAATTGTCATCAAACTCCCAATTGGAGGGGTTAGGGTATTTCCTTTTTAATTCCTCAATGATTGCCTTCTTCTTTTTGTCATCTTGGTGCCGCTAGTCAATTGTTATACCGCTCTTGAAATTGGCTCATCAACTGCCTCATGGCAGCACTTCTTTGCCTTTTTTATTTTCTATGATCTCTCCACCCCTAGTGAGGTAATGATACAAGTCCTCGAGTGGGGACAAGGGCATGGGAGTGGCAGTAGGAGAGATTGAGTGAGGGGTGGTACTGTGAGCACTTACAGAGTGAGGAGTAGTAGAGGGAGTGGGAGTGGGAGAAGGAAAGGGACCTGACTAGTACTGGGTCTCATGAGCAAGTGGAGACCTATAGGGATGTGAGTGTGCTAACTCATCTACATCCCTCAAGTCAGCACAATAGCCTCAACCCTTCCTATTCTTCCTTCCCTTATGATGGGTATGCCTAGATGATGACCGCTTGGTCGAAGGGGCTAGAGGGAATGGCTGTCTAGTAGGTACAACTGTTGTCAATGGCCCTTATCTACCCCCGAGGGGTGTAGGAATAGTTGAGCTTCTCTGGGTCAGTAGAGAGAAGAATATTTCTACATTTGCATCTCTCATCTATGTGACAAACACGTTGGGACTCTCAAGGAAGCCGTGGGCTACTAGCAAAGGAGTTCCCTGAGTAGTAGTCGTAGTGCTAGACTTGAGAGGAGTCGGCCTAGGGGTAGTCGCAGGGATAGGCCCTTGAGGAGTCGACTGAGGGGTCCTCTTGAGAGTACAAATCATGACGTCTCCTCCTACGAGGGGTTCCATACTGAGAGGACGTGCAGTGTGATGCCATGTCTAATTTGGGGAGATTGGACAAATGCAGACACAAACATGAAAACAAAAACAAACACAAGAGTGGGTAAGCAGCGGAAAGACAATTTTCTTAAAAGACAACTTATTACTTCAAGCTCAAATTCAATTTAATAAAACTATGAAAAGACAATTATTTACGTAAGATAATTATGAAAGGAAAATTATTTACTTAAGACAATTATGAAAGGACAATTATTTACTTGAGACAAGTGGAATCCAAAAGATTTTTCATATACAAAAAATATCGCAAAAAATAGTATTGTTAAACAAGAGTTCTCATATACAAAAAATATCGCAAAAATAGTATTGTTAAGCAAAATTTGTCTCCAAAAGAGACATTCTCCAAAAATGCCAAAATAGAGGAGGAGGTCTATTGCTCTACATTCCTGTCTGAGGTACTTTCCTCCTCCTCATCGCTAGATGGGTCACTCGGGACCTCATCTTCCACTTCTTTTAATATATAATCATACTTTTCATGGATTACTACTTGGAATCCATGAAGATCTCTACACAACCCATTATGTCCTTTATAGTGTCATCCTTGCTATATAGTCAGTCATGGAGGTCTCTCCAAAACTCACGAAGATCCTATAGGTTGTTTTGTGCTTGCCTCAATCATCATTGCTACTCAACACACCTTTGGTCAGGACCCCACCCAAGCGTATGCACTTCAACATTATACTTCACCCAGTTTGTATCATGCACAATCTTCTCTGCTACATGTGATAATAGAGTTTGGATGTCTCGAATCACTCCAATGTGGGGAACTAGGTTGGGGTTTTGGGAAGACACTTGTGGGTGAGGGCGGCATGGGTGTTCCATTTAGAATCTGTTTGAAAAAAAAGAACCAAATATGGCTAAGGAGCAAAAGAAAAAAGAGGAAAAGGATAAGAGCAAGAAGAGAGAATGAAAAAGAGGAAAAAGAGAGGGGAAAAGAGAGGAGGAGAGGATGAAAGAGAGGAAACGAGAGAGGAAAAGAGAGAAGAAAAGAGAGGAATAAATAAAAAGAGAGGAAAAAAGAGAGGGGAGAAGAAGAGGAAAAGAAGAATGAAGGCTTAAAGGAAAGAGAGGAAAGAAGAGAAGGAAAAGAGAGAAGTAAAGAGAGGAAAAGATAGAAAGCATATGATTATGCATATGCATGAGCATATGCTCATGCATAAGCATACGTAGATGCATATGAGGAAAGAGGAAAAGAGAGAATGAAGGCTTAAAGGAAAGAGAGTAAAAGAGAGAAGGAAAAGAGAGAAGAAAAGAGAGGCCAAGAAGAAAAGAGAGGAAAAAAGAGAGAGGGGAAAAGAGAAAAGGAAAAAAGAGAGGGGAAAAAAGAGAAGGAAAGAGTGGGGGAAAGAGAGAAAAAAGAGAGAAAAAGAGACAAGGAAAGAGAGAAGGAGAGAGAAGAAAAAGAGAGAAAGCATATCATTATGCTTATGCATGAGCATATGAGCATATGCTCATGCATAAGCATATAAGCATAAGCATATGCAAATGCATATGCTTATGAAAAGAGAGAAAAGAGGATAAAAGAGAAGAAGAGAGGATGAAAGAGTGGAAGGAAAAGAGAAGTAAAAAGAGGAAAAGAGAGAAAAAGAGAGAATTAAAGAGAGGAAAAGAGAGAAGGAAAATAGAGAAAGCATATAATTATGCATGAGCATATGCTCATGCATAAGCATATAAGCATAAGCATATGCAAATGCATATGCTTATGAAAAGAGAGAAAAGAGGATGAAAGAGAGGAAGAGAGGATGAAAGAGTGGAAGGAAAAGAGAGGAGAAAAAGAGGGAAAAAGAGAGAAGTAAAGAGAGGAAAGCGCATGCATAAGCGGATAAGCATAAGCATACACAAATACATATGCTTATGAAAAGAGAGAAACGAGGATGAAAGTGACAAGTAAAGAGAGAAGGAAAAGATAGGAGAAAAGAGTGAAAAAGAGACAAGTAAAGAGAGGAAAAGAGAGTAGGAAAGAGAGGAGAAGAGAGGAGATAAGAGAAGAAAAGGGCAGAAGAGGAAATAATGTATTCTCTATAGACTACTTGATTGAATATTTAGGAGCTTTTATATAACAAAATTCTTAATTTAGGAGCTTTTAAATGATAATTTGGGCCTCAATTGACAACCACTATATTAAGAGAGAGTGTCCACGCACATGGATTTCCTTGATCTTTAGGATCACATATATGAAACATTAATTGCAATCCCAAATATTGGGACAACTTGTCTCCTAGCTTCCAATGGTGATAAATATCTCTTGGCTGCATGTCCAATTGCAAATGATGTATTTCCCTAGCTGTAAGGTTTTAAGTATAGCTTCTATGTCACTCATCTACAAAAGAGGTCTCATTTCTCTCAATATTATAATTTGCACTTCTGTCAATTGTACTGGTGGATCAACTTTCTGATTCCTTTGTTGCTCTACTATGGGTACTTCAATGCTCTTTGTTTGAATTCTTTGTAAAATGCTATTGGCTCTTGGGATCCTTGACATGCTACCTAGTGTATATCTTATGTCAATTGTATTGGTGGATCAAGTTTCTCATTCCTTTGTTGCTTTGCAATGGGTACTTTAGTGCTCTTTGTTGGACTTATTGTGTATAGTGCTATCAGCTCTTGGGATCTTTGACGTGTTCCCTGGCATTGTTCTTTTTGGAATTGTCTTGCAATATTTAGACTATTTTGTGTAGCTGAGTGTCTGAAGTCTGCTTTTGATGAGCTTTCAATACTTGTGCTATCTAGATACATATTTATGTGTTCCCAAAATGGATGACTTGGTATCATAGGTTGTTGCCCATATCTTTTTGATTAGATGATGGCATAATGTCATGAAATTGTTTCAATTTTAATAGATAGGGTACAAACCTTGTCGTGAGCTCCTCATATGCAATTGCACCTTTGAATAGATTCAAGAACAAGAAATTTCTTGGATAATTCAGGGACCCCTTGTATGAATATCATCTATAAGGATAATTTTTCTCTTTTTATAAATATTTGAATATTGTGCACATGATTGAGATAGGGGCTTAAAGTGTGCTTCCACACAATGATTGTTCCAGAATAAACATGGAATCGAATCTTTTACACAATCTTATTGTACCCAAGTCATGAAAAAAGGAAATTATTTTCTCGCTACATGCTCCAAAAGATTGATAATTGGTCGAACCTTCCACTTCAAAGTACATGATCACACTCCAACATTAAAGTTACTATACATAGCACTTACAAATTCAATGAAACCTACATGGAACACAACCCTTTCTTGCCCAACAGCATATGTTTGAAGGATGGTTGAACTAGTAGATTTACACATCAAGAGTCCATCAAGATCTTGTTAGATATCAATGCTCCACTCTCATGTAACTACGCAGGAACCAACTAAATCTACTTGTAAGGCCCCCATATGAGGAGAAGGCATTCTAGTAGCTCGGTTATCCGGTAGGTCTTGATTTGGACACCAGATGGGGGCCATGTGTGGCTTGATGGCTGGACGACTTCAGATAGAGTTCTCACACTGCCAACTAGGCTACATGCAAGTGCGGGAAGCCATCCCTTGACTGACTGCACTGAGGGTAGACAGAGCATTTCCTGAGGCAGCCCACTCTCGAGTTGCAGGGCTGTTTGGAGCCTCAGATGATCTCGGATGGCTCTGGGCTGAACGGTGTCCATAGGTCAGTTGCTCTGTTTTGTGCATCAGTTCTATCGTATGGTTGGTGGCCTATTTTGGGACCGATCCCCAGTCGACTGTTTTGGGCGGACTGGGTCAGTCACCTAATTGAGCCAGCCGACTACCACTAGTGGCTATATAAGAGCAAGCCCGTGAAGCCCATTTCATCACTGGCTATATTAACCTTGATTCCTTAGCATCTAGCCTCCGTCTTCTACTGTTTCTAGCATGCCATCGAAGCTTCTCTCACAGGAGCGCATGGTTGGGAGGCAGCGCCATCTATTGTATCAGTTCTATAGTAATCAAATTTTTGATTCTCCATACTATCTTGTTTTCTCTCTTGTGTATGAGATCCTATTATCTGTTGAGCACAAATGCTGTATTATTTTTTACATGGTATCAGAGCCTGGACTCTAGCAAGAAGATTTGGTAGTGTGTTTCTATTTGCGAGAAGATTGTGAGAGATCGCCCAGCCTGCAAGACTGCGAATCCCACCGTTCAGCGAAAGCAGAAAGTTGGACGGTTCTAACTATCCACTCTAGAAGTTCAAGATGAATACCATCCTAAGTGCATATGAGCTTTGGGACACTACTACCGGGGTGGATTGAGGCTAGTTGTTGTGAGACCGGATCTAGCCAATGCAGGACAATAGATAGTACCAACTACGGATGAAATTCTTGTGTGGACAAGAAGAAATGCAAATGCGCTGTGTTCTATTGTCTACAGTGTTAGTGATTCTGTCATGGCGTTACTTCAACATGTCACCACAGTGGAGGAGGCATGGATGGTCTTGAAAAATCAGTACAAGACCACAAATCAGACGTGGATTTAGAATCTGGAGACTCAACTCGCGAACGAGAAGTTGTTTGAGTCTGAAGCGGCATAGAAGTTTATCACTAGGGTGAAGAATCTGCATGATAAGATGACTACAATTGGCATCACCATCACTAGTGAGAATCTAGCACGAAGGTGCATACGGATTCTCTCACCAAAGTACGACGGTCTTGTTATGGCACTGAATACACAGAACATAAATCTGCCCCTCAACTTTGAGGATTTCAGTGCGATGCTTCTGGAGGAGGAGATGCATCAAAAGACGAGGACTAGAGAAGATTCGACTTTCTAGAGCAGATCAAAGTGATGGTTGTCTTTTCCCAATTAGTATGGTAAAGATGGCGGCAATGATAGATGGAGCAAGCTTGTTGTCAATCTTTTACTTGTAATCCATGAACACCGTAGATTTCTTGCTCAGTTTTTAAGAAGCCAGTGTCGAGCATTTCTTCAAATGAAAACACATAATGCGCTTGAAGAGATATGGCCCTTTGAAAGATGTGACTTGTTGTTTGAGCATCTATCTGTTGATTTGGATTGAAGTTGAGGTTGGGCAAATGGTCATTAATGGTGAGGGACACCTCCAATATGACTGCTAAGGCTTCACTAAATCTTGCACTTTCCTTGAATGTTTTGTCATAACTGCTTTGCATAATTGATGCATGTCTATCTAAGGCTCTAATGAGTGTTTCTTGGATTTTCCATTTGATTTTAGAGTTTCTATTGATTAACGGCCAATTGCGAGGAGCATCTGCATTATCTGGATCATGATGATTGGCATCCCACTAGTAGCGATGGGGCACCACATCAAATGTGGGATGCATGCGAAAGGAAGATGGAGCTTATATGTATTCAAGGAGGTACTTTTAATTGAGCAGCTTTGGTCTATGCCAAGCAGGTTGTGTTGAGATATCAAGCTCCATATGCCAGGGTAACCGTTGTGCATTTGTTTCACCGACTTGTTAGCTGCAGATGCGGTTGGTACACCGCCCATGAATAATAGCTAGATGATAGCTATCTTTATGTACTCTAGTTAGTGGCTCAGTTAGTATGCCACCTAGGCTAGCTGAGTTTGGTTTGATACCCACATATAGGGTTCATCTATTCCTTTTGTACTAAAAGAGAGTTTTTTTGGCTTACACAACTAAGAAGAGGAAAACTGTTTTCAGCCTCCACCTGTGTGTGTATTCCCCCATTGTGTATGTGAGAAAGCTACGAGTGAGACTCCTTACCTCTCTCCCACTCTTTTCACATGGTATCAAAGCTCGGTTCATGGTAAGGAGCTCAAGAAAGCAAACCAAGTTCGCGGTGTCTTGGTAAGAGGATTAGTGTTACTTTCCTTTTTTGAGCTTGGGAGCAAATCTCTGCAGGTAGCATAGCCGGAAAGTGCAAGAGTACACTGTCTCAAATTGGGATGCCCTTTGTGGTGTGGCAAAGGGCGATTGGTGACATTATTTTTTTGATTCGAGGCCATTTCGAAGCCCGTTATGGTGGCAAAAGTTTTCTGCAAGCACTTAGGAAAGTGCCATGTTTTTCTTGTGCAACCACTGTTCTGCAGGTCAGTGAAAAATTGCCACAGATATTGCATCATATGCATGTGTACAGAGATATTGGGAGTGAAAAAATCATTCTTATTGTCTGTTGATGCAAAATTGTCATTAGGAAGTGATTGTGTGGTGTTATGAATAAATTTAACCAAAGTAAAAGGCATAAATATGTGTGTGTGCTTGTATATGTGGCAATAGTATCATAAAATATGGTGTGCATAAGGCCCAGGGTTGAGGTGGCAGGGCATAACCATGTGCCACCCTTCCCTGTAAGAGGACCCATAAGGTGTGTTATACATAATCCATGGTAGTAATAATATAAAATGATAAGGTGGCATGGGTCCTCCATGCACCACCCCTCCACCTAGGTGGTCCCGTGCTTGCGTTTAGTGAGATATGGCCCAAGGACCATGGGAGAAGTAATATAAAATAGGTAGAGATGGATATTATATTAGATTATTCCCTCCATGTAGGATAGGCCCATGTGGGGGGGTTGTAGAAAGTCCAAGGATGCAAGTTAAATAATGGGAAAGTAGGATGAGGTGGCAAGATTCCTTGTGCCAACGTATTATAAAATTGGAAAGAGGCCAAGGGAGTATCTTAGACTTGGGATATGGGGGTTGATGTATGTGTAAAAATGAGGCAAAGGGTTGTCGCACACAATTGGGAGTGTGTAACTACCTAGCCCACATGGGACACTCTTCCACACACACCATGCATGTGGGAGGATGCATTTATTGGGAGAGACCCCCTCTCTTGGCTATAAAAGGAGGGGGCTATTCCTTGATGGAACACACTCATTCTTGTAAAGCATGATTTCCCCCCCCCATCTTTCCAATAAACCATGACTCTCTTCCCTTGATGTCTCCATCTCTACATTCCACCTCCCATCATGTACATGCTCCTCTTCCCCCTCTGCCTTCCCCCTTGTGCCATAGTCCCCCTCTTCATTCCCACCCCTCTTAAATTTTTTTCCCCATCTATGTTAACGCTTCTTTCCTCACCTTCCCTTTTCCTCCATGGCCCTCGAGCATTGCCATGCCTAGCATCTAGCCTCATGCATTGAATTCTTTTCTAGTTAATAGAATTGGTGTGGCTACTGGGATCAAAATCTCCACAACTAGTGGTGTAAAATTTGTTACTCCTATGGCTGGGTGTAGTTCTGCAGCACCTTTCATGTGTGGTTCTTTGCTTTTGCACCTCCAGTTTACGTATCTTCTGCTCGTAGTTCTCGGTCTCTGCCACTACAAAACTTCTCAGTTTCTGTGCCTTTAGCCTATGGTTCATGTGCATCTTCTAGGTTCCTATGCAGTGCCACGCATCTTCTAGTCAACCACATCTACAAAACCGCTCATGCGCATCTGTAACACCTGCACGTCCCCTAGTTATAGCTAGCGCATCTGCGCATCGCAGACAGATCACAAATCACGACTCTTTTTTGAGTTCCTACATCTTCTGGTGCATCTACGTGTCACGGATAGACTGTGACTTTTTTCTTGGGTTCTTGCATCTTCTGGCGTACCTGTGCGTCGCAGACAGATTTTTTGGGCTCTTGCAAAAGATCTCGTGCCCCTATCCTCTTCCTCTTCCTCTTCTTGTTCACTTCCTCTTCTCTTCTCCTCTCTCCTCTCTTTTTATTAAGGAGTGGGAATTGAACCCAAGACCTCCCCATTCATAAAAAGAAGACTTACCAATGGGCCAGCAAATAGGAAGTGATGAAAGTATAAAGATATTGCTTATATGGTGAAATCTCATGAATTGTAACTCTCTAACCATAGGGAGTTTCCTGTTGTTGTAAAAAGAAAAAGTACTTCATTTCATGTGCTCTATTCATATTTGATATTAGATCATAGATTCTGAACTTTTTCAAGTTCACTTTTTGGACGCATGCCACATGAGGAGGGTGGATATTTATGTCACTTCTTGATGAGTTCAAGGATTTGGTGCTTGGTCCTCCCCTCATTACGGCTACCAATTGGCGAGATCTCTTTCTTGATCTTCATGTTGATCTTAAACAACTGATTGTATAATGCATTGTTCAAGGAGACGACTTGTGGGATGATACACCGTGGATGATTCAAGGTAAAGAATTAGTGATACATTGGGAGGACTTTGATTTCAATTCTACTCATTGTGCAGTGATCGAGCTACTTGCTGCATCGGAGGTAATTAAAAGGGTGACGTTCTTCGAAGGGTGGGATGCTCCCCAAGCTTGGGGGGAGACTTGGCACATGTGCTTATTAATTCTTGTGGATAAGCTCATCTTGAATGATTTCTTCTTGATCTCATTACAAAGGTTTCTAGGGCTCGGCTATGGTTGGTAATGTTTCAACCAAGGAATCCCTTTGTACCTAATCAACCTTCTGTGCCTCATTTTGAGCTTCAAGTTTTAATTCTTTTTGGTCTAAAGATAAACTATCAACAAAGGATTGCAAGTTTATTTGGTGCTGAACGTCTTGCTCAAGTATTGAATTCTCCCCACCCTCTCCTTCTACTTATCTTGGACTACCGAGAAACTTGGGATGTCTAGATTTTGGTCTTGGTGTGATGACATCTTGGCTCCTCCAATTTGATGGCACATACAAACCTTCGACCAAGGCTGCTGGTGTGGGTGTGAAGCTCATTTCACCAGGGGGTGAGGTGTATTGTTATAGAAAGTCTGCACCAGCAAGTACTTGCAACCAAGCTAAGTACTTAGCACTCATTTTTGGGCTACAAAAGGCGCAAGAACATCGCATCAAGCAACTTGAGGTGCAAGGAGATTCTCAACTCGTGTGTGAACAAGTTAGTGGAAGGTGGAAGGCGCAGAGCGAAGGCTTGGTTCCATGACATCAACAAGCATTGGAACTTTTCCAACAATTTGAAGAGGTAAAAATTCAGCATATCCCTCGAGCTTAAAATATAGTTGCTGATTTCTTGGCACGTGAAGCTTGTACTTCAATCATGCATGAAGCGAGTGGAAGCACCGCCCAACAAAGCTGCAAGCCACGAAGGAGGGTGATCATTTATAAGGAATGCAAATGGTCATCATGAAACTAAGTGTTGGGCATATTTGATACGAGTTTACCGACTTCAAGAGATCATCAGAAAGGTCCTCAAGGACATTGCTCAAAAGAAGGATGCCAGATCGCACACCCCTTGAAGAAATAGCATGGTGATTTTGGTCTTGGTGTGATGACATCTTGGCTCCTCCAATTTGATGGCACATACAAACCTTCGACCAAGGCTGCTGGTGTGGGTGTGAAGCTCATTTCACCAGGGGGTGAGGTGTATTGTTATAGAAAGTCTGCACCAGCAAGTACTTGCAACCAAGCTAAGTACTTAGCACTCATTTTTGGGCTACAAAAGGCGCAAGAACATCGCATCAAGCAACTTGAGGTGCAAGGAGATTCTCAACTCGTGTGTGAACAAGTTAGTGGAAGGTGGAAGGCGCAGAGCGAAGGCTTGGTTCCATGACATCAACAAGCATTGGAACTTTTCCAACAATTTGAAGAGGTAAAAATTCAGCATATCCCTCGAGCTTAAAATATAGTTGCTGATTTCTTGGCACGTGAAGCTTGTACTTCAATCATGCATGAAGCGAGTGGAAGCACCGCCCAACAAAGCTGCAAGCCACGAAGGAGGGTGATCATTTATAAGGAATGCAAATGGTCATCATGAAACTAAGTGTTGGGCATATTTGATACGAGTTTACCGACTTCAAGAGATCATCAGAAAGGTCCTCAAGGACATTGCTCAAAAGAAGGATGCCAGATCGCACACCCCTTGAAGAAATAGCATGGTGATTACAAGAACTGGAAGAAGCTGAAGTGATGTGCAAGCTCTCCAACTATTGACATTTGTCATGGCATTCTTGTTTGCCTTGATGAACAACCTCATGTAGCGCCTTGTCTGTAACCCTCACTTGTAAAGATGGATGCGATATCATGAGGGTTGGTCCTTTAATTAAGATTGTCTATGAGCTATTCTATGCTGAAGATTCTTCCCGTGTAGTATTTCACAATACACCAGTCACACCCTACCTTGCTTATGTGTGCTTTGTGGATGTATCTTCACCTGATTTTTAGTTCCAGCTACCTCTTTCCATTGTTTGCCAATAGATAAGCCTCATTTTGACTCTCTCTTTTCCATTTTTCAAGCATGGTTGACATTCCCATGTTCAGTGGATGGGTTGAAGAAAATCCAAATGAGTATCTTGTGGCCTTCAAGTGCCGTTGTGTTTCTCTCAACTTTCTTATTGAAGATAGATGATTGTTGGATCTTCCCACATTTCTAGAGGGTTTGGATCAAGTGTGGTATGAGAAGCAGTCCACCAATCCAGTGTTTGCCAAAGCTGGCCAAGGTTAACAGTAGCGATGATTGAGTATTTCAAAAAAGAAGAGGAGCCAGAGAATGTGTACCTATAGGTGGCTAACTTGAAGCAATTAGAAGGTGAGACAGTGCATCGATATGTGGATCGAGTGACTATGCTCTTGGACCATTTCATTGCCACACAAGAGGACAATGCTAGATTTTGAGCTCGAATGACTCAACATGTGCTGGGCTACCTTGTAGCAAGAGCAAGTGATGAATTCCGCCTCAAGCTTAAATGGGAGAATCCAGAAACTATGGTGCTAGCACATGAGATTGCTCAAAAGTTTGATAAAGTTTAGTCTGACCCCACTTTGACCCCGCTTCAAAGAAGACGATTGTTCCTTCACAACCCCCTCAATTCTTGCAACAACAAACCGAGGGGGTCTAACTCAGGGGCATACCCCCACCCCTCATCAGGGATGTATCCACCACCTCCACCTCAAATGTATGGTCCTCCCTTATATGCTTGGCCTCAACAAGGAGTATATCCTCAACCTCTGCTTGGAAGATTTCCCCAGCCTCGCCCATGAGCCCCCCTCCTTCCTACTCCCTATGGGGGTTAAAGGTCACTATGCCTTTACCCCAATTATGTACAATACTCAAACACATATGTAAATGAATGAAAAAGAAGATTAGGGTGGTTCTACACCCACTAGAACTTGTGTGGCTCTCTGTTTCTCTCTCTACCTCTTCCGTTCTTGCTTCCGTTAAGAGCATTCTCAACTGGTATCAGAGCCTGGGTGATCTAGCTGAGCGTGTGTGAATGCTTAAAGCTCAGCAGCTCTGTGGGTGACTTTACTTGAATCTGAGTGTGTAGAGACCTTGGAGAAACCTTTGGAAAAGGCACTTTGGTTTTCCAAAGTGGTTTTGAGAGCCTGTTAAGTGTTTTCAAAGAAAAAGTCGTTTTTTGAGCTTTTCCCTGTTCCGTTCAATGACAGAGACTCCGTATTGACTTGTAGAGGCAACTGTTGCTTGCTTCTGGTATCCAATTCACTTCAGGAGCTTTGAAACACCTTCATTCTTGAATTTGGGATCATTTCATTAGATTTCTGACTCACTGTGTCAGTTTTTGGGTTTTTCTGCCCGGGTGTTGGAACTCAAGTTTGGAGCAACTATTTGCAGATCTGTCAGTTCCGATGGACTCAGGAGGTTCTAAAACTTCTATGTTGCTCATCATTCGCACTCCAGTGGAGTTTACAAACAGTTCTGTTTTCAAAAACATTTTTCAGTCCGTGTGTTGGACAATGCTAGATTTTGAGCTCGAATGACTCAACATGTGCTGGGCTACCTTGTAGCAAGAGCAAGTGATGAATTCCGCCTCAAGCTTAAATGGGAGAATCCAGAAACTATGGTGCTAGCACATGAGATTGCTCAAAAGTTTGATAAAGTTTAGTCTGACCCCACTTTGACCCCGCTTCAAAGAAGACGATTGTTCCTTCACAACCCCCTCAATTCTTGCAACAACAAACCGAGGGGGTCTAACTCAGGGGCATACCCCCACCCCTCATCAGGGATGTATCCACCACCTCCACCTCAAATGTATGGTCCTCCCTTATATGCTTGGCCTCAACAAGGAGTATATCCTCAACCTCTGCTTGGAAGATTTCCCCAGCCTCGCCCATGAGCCCCCCTCCTTCCTACTCCCTATGGGGGTTAAAGGTCACTATGCCTTTACCCCAATTATGTACAATACTCAAACACATATGTAAATGAATGAAAAAGAAGATTAGGGTGGTTCTACACCCACTAGAACTTGTGTGGCTCTCTGTTTCTCTCTCTACCTCTTCCGTTCTTGCTTCCGTTAAGAGCATTCTCAACTGGTATCAGAGCCTGGGTGATCTAGCTGAGCGTGTGTGAATGCTTAAAGCTCAGCAGCTCTGTGGGTGACTTTACTTGAATCTGAGTGTGTAGAGACCTTGGAGAAACCTTTGGAAAAGGCACTTTGGTTTTCCAAAGTGGTTTTGAGAGCCTGTTAAGTGTTTTCAAAGAAAAAGTCGTTTTTTGAGCTTTTCCCTGTTCCGTTCAATGACAGAGACTCCGTATTGACTTGTAGAGGCAACTGTTGCTTGCTTCTGGTATCCAATTCACTTCAGGAGCTTTGAAACACCTTCATTCTTGAATTTGGGATCATTTCATTAGATTTCTGACTCACTGTGTCAGTTTTTGGGTTTTTCTGCCCGGGTGTTGGAACTCAAGTTTGGAGCAACTATTTGCAGATCTGTCAGTTCCGATGGACTCAGGAGGTTCTAAAACTTCTATGTTGCTCATCATTCGCACTCCAGTGGAGTTTACAAACAGTTCTGTTTTCAAAAACATTTTTCAGTCCGTGTGTTGGACCCAATGATTGAGACCACGGTTTCCAAAACCGTCTATCGCATTATGTTTCGGACGCCCAAAAACTCCTACCTGTCAATTCTTACATGATTCGGTGGAGGATTTTTAGAGTTATAAATCTCTGTGTATTTGATTTCGTCTCTCTGTTACGCATTTTTCATTCTAAGGTTTTGAAACCTTAGATTTATTCCACATGGCAGTGGATAAGTGTTGACTCCCATTTCTCACTCATCGATTAGGATTTTGGAGTTTTGGCAGAAGAGAGATATTTGCAGATTTTCTTGCTGAGTCCGATTATGCAATGGCACCCATGTTTTGAGGCATCTCAGGTTCTATTTTCAGTAGTGATCATTACCGTGGGACTATGATTTCTTGAGCATACCTTATGCATATCACTCTGGTTGCAGAGTTTGAGTAGTGTACGCTCATTCGTGGTGTGCATTGGGTTGCAGTGGATGATTTATAGGCCATTTGGATGCATTGCAGTCCTTATTGGATGCACTAATAGGCCCAAATTGCCTTGTGGGATGCTATTTTAATGGACGCTTTGCACATAGATGCTATTTTATGCTGAGGGACAGCTTTGACACATTGCAGGTGATGCACTGATAGTGTTATGCTCTCTTGGATGAGATATTATTAATGCATATGCCAGTGGACGGTGTTTATGCTTGAGTCATTTGGCACTTATTGGCATTTTGGATTGCCATTGTAGTTGCCATTTTCTTTTGAGCCAGATTTGCTCATATGGATGCATAGTATATGCACATGAGTTAGATGCTTTGAGACATGAGTTTTGGTGATATTTCACTCTATTGTGGCATACACATTTGGGTGCACCTAGTATTTGGTGTGATTCTCTCTTGTAGGCACTAGCATTTGGGATTTTTGCTTCATTTGCATCATGGCATCCTCTTCCATGTCTGAAAAGGAGTTTTTTAGCATTAAAAAGTTTGATGGGACAAACTTTTCTTTGTGGAAAGAACAAATAAGGGATGTGCTTATTCAAAAGAAGCAGATTAAACCCTTGGTAGGGATTGAAGTTAAGCCTACAAATATGTTTGAGGATGATTGGAATGAGTTGGATGCATTAGCAAAATCTACTATTAGACTTCATCTTGCAGAGTCAGTTTATTTCACAGTAGTAAATGAGCAGACTACAGAAGATTTGTGAGAGAAACTGTGTGCCACTTATGAAAAGGAAACTGCCTCTAATAAAGTTTACCTCATGAAGAGGTTGTTTGAGCTATAGATGAACGAAGGGGTCTCCATCGCTTCTCACTTGAATGAATTCAATATTATTTTCAGCCAGCTTCAGGCTCAAAAGATGAATTTTGATGCAGAGACTAAGGCAATATTTCTCTTATGTTCATTGCCATCCTCATGGGATACCTTCCATATAGCTATCAGTAACTCTACACCTGGTGGAGTACTGAAATTTGATGATGTTGTGGGTAGCTTGTTGGCCGAGGAGATTAGACGGAAGTTTATGGATGGCAACAAGCAGGATGAAGCCTTAAATGTGCAAAGGGGCAGATCACAGTTCAGGGGGAAGTCCCAAGAAAGAGGAAAGTCTTGTAGCAAATCCAGGGCATGGAACATTGAGTGTTACCATTGTGGCAAGAAGGGCCATATGAAAAAGGATTGCTACAAGCTAAAAAGAGAGCAAAAGGATAAGAAAAAGAATGCAAATTGGGGTGCAAATCAAAAGGAAGAGAGCCAAGGGAGGACAAAGGAAAAGTGAAGATCGAGGAGATCAATGCAGTCACACATGATAGTGACAATGACGTTCTCTTCATGTCTAGTTTATCTGCAGAGTTTCTTACCACTTCAGATGATGCATATTCCCAAGATTGGATTTTGGATTCTGGTGCTTCATTCCATGTTACTCCACATAGGGAATGGTTCTCCACTTATGACAGTGGAAAGACAGGTTGTGTGCATCTTGGAAATGACTATGCATGTGACATAGTGGGAGTAGGTGACATAAAGTTTTCTTTTATTTATGTTGAAACATGTGAGACATGTGCCTAAGTTGACCAAGAGTCTTATTTCAGTGGGTCAGCTAGATGATGCTAGTTTTCACACCACTTTTGGCTTTCAGAGTTGGAAAATTCAGAAGGGCTCTATGCTTTTAGCCAGGGGTGCCAAGTGTGGGACTTTGTATCCCTTACATGTATCAATGGTATTTGATCATGTTGTTGCAATAACCGAGCAGCCAAGCACTTCTTTGTGGCATTGCAGGTTGGGGCACATGAGCCAGAATGGAATGAAACTCTTATGCCGTTTGGGTTATGTACCGCATTTGAGTTTCTCTGATTTTGAATTTTGTGAGCACTATCTCTATGGGAAGTAGACTAAATCAGCCCATAAAAGAAGGGGAAAGAAAGAGTTTGAAAAGCTACACGGTCATTAGGCAGGGCTGAATACTATGTGACATTCATTGATGATGCAACTAGGAAAGTGTGGGCTTATGCTATAGCTCGAAAGAGTGATGTGTTCCAGGTATTTCAAAAATGGCTGGCCTTGGTTGAGAATCATTCAGGTAGAACGCTTAAATGCCTACGGATTGACAATGGTGGAGAGTATCTCTCTCATGACTTTCAGCATTTCTGTGATACACGTGGGATTAAGAGGGAGCTCACATCCCCTTGTACACCAGAGCAAAATCCAATTGTAGAAAAGATGAATCGTACCATTCAAGAAAGGTTGCAATGCATGCTTTCCAATGCAAGTCTTTCTGGTGGTTTTTGGGCTAAGGCAATGAAGACTGCAGTGCTGTGATCAATAGATCACCTAGTAAGAGTTTGGATGGTGGTATTCCTGAAGAGGCATGGAGTGGCAAGAAGCCCTCTAACTCTCATTTGCATATATTTGGGTGTGAGGCATATGCACATGTGCCAAAAGAGCTTCGAAAGAAGCTAGATCCTAAGTCTAGGAAATGCATCTTTCTGGGTTATGGTGAAATTGGAGAGATGGGCTATCATCTCTGGGATCTAGAAGCAAAGAGGATCATATGTAGCCATGATGTAGTCTTCAATGAGAAGAAGATGCATAAGGCACCCATGAGGGATGTGGAAATGAGGAGAATCACTTTCCAGGATGTGAATCCACCTACATATGTTGATAGACAGCAAGCTGTCCATGCACCAAATGTGCAAGGAATGGTACCACCAAGTACTCCCACAGGTATACAATCAAGGGTAGATGATGGATCATCTATTGGTGGAAATTATGAGCCAAATGTGGCTGATATGCAGGTGGGACAACAACCTGAAATGCCCTTGAGAAGATCATCTAGAGTGTCTAGACCGCCTGATAGGCTTGTTCCAGGGGTAGACTATTTGATGCTTACTGATTGCAGGGAACCTTCTTGCTACAGAGAGGCTATGATGCATGAGGATCAATGCAAGTGGGAGTATGCTATGCAATCAGAGATGAGTTGCATGAGGAAATTTACATGGGGCAGCCGGAAGGATTTGAAGAAAATGGAAAAGAGCATTTAGTTTGCAAGCTGAAGAAGAGTCTCTATGGTCTTGAGCAAGCGCCTTAGAGAATGGTATCAGAAGTTTGATGCTTTCATTTGGTCCCAGGGTTTTAGGAGTGAAATTGATCACTACCTCTACACTAAAAGGGCTAAGTATAATAGCTTGAGAATCCTGGCACTATATGAGGATGATATGCTATTGGCTAGCAAGAATACTTATGAGCTAGATGCCTTAAAGGCCAAGTTGCATGAGGCCTTTAAGATGAAGTATTTGGGACTTGCAGGTCATATTATTAGTATGTGCATCACGCGTGATGGGAGTAGGAAACTCCTTTGGCTTTCACATTTAAAGGAGTATATTACAAAAGTATTGCAGCGTTTCAATATGGAGGGGGGAAGGCAGTGAGTACTCCATTGCCTCCATATGTGAAACTGAGTCATATAGATAGTCCCAAATCAGATGAGGAAAGGGCCATGATGGCCAAGGTTCCTTATGCATCAGCGGTTGGGAGTCTTATGTATGCTATGATAGCTACTAGACCAAACATTGCATTTGCAGTGGGAGTTGTTAGCCGGTATATGGCTAATCCAGGAAAGAGGCATTGGGAGGTAGTTATGTGCATCATGAGGTACATGAAGGGTACCAAGGAGATGTGCATCTGCTTTGGTAGAGGAGACATGCGTGTACTTGGGTACATAGATTCAGATTATGCAGGGCATGTGGATAGTAGGAGATCCACTTCTGGTTATGTGTTCACCTTTGCAGGTGGTGCAGTTTCATGGATGTCTCGCACACAAAAGTGTGTTGCTTTGTCTACCACAGAGGTTGAGTATGTTGCAGCCACAGAGGGTTGCAAGGAGGCTATATGGCTTGATCGGCTAGTGGGATATTTGGGGATTCATACAGGTGTAACGACATTACATAGTGATTCCATGAGTGCTATTTAGCTAGCACGGAATCCAGTCTTTCATGCAAAGTCCAAACACATTGAGGTCAGGTACCATTTCATCAGAGGACAAGCGCATAGAGCTTGTCAAGGTTCATACAGATGATAACCCTACAAATATGCTGATAAAGAGTCTACCTAGTCAGCGGTTTGAGTATTGTCATGCATTGATGGGCATTGGATAGTATGCTCACTAGTTATTCTCCCTTAAAGGCACATTGTCCTTTAAGTGGGAGGTTGTGGGGGTTAAAGGTCACTATGCCTTTACCCAGTTATGTACAATACTCAAAGACATATATAGATGAATGAAAAAGAAGATTAGGGTGGTTCTACACCCACCAAAACTTGTGCGGCTCTCTGTTTCTCTCTCTCCCTCTTCCGTTCTTGCTTCCATTAAGAGCACTCTCACTCCCCTGGCCCCTCCTACTAAGGAACTTGGAGTCAATGACCTAGCGAAGGCCCTGAATGATCTTCAGCTTGAGATGCTGGGCATTAGAAATCAAGCCAATCACCCTCCAAGAGAGTGTGCCAATGTTGTGTGCTACGAGTGACACGTAATGTCCCAATATTCCAAGGGTGAATCTTCTGAGTGAATCAGGCACTGAGGATTCTAATGTAGAGATCCTTGACCTCGGGAAAAGAAGTCATACCACCTCGGACCCCTCTCCAATCCGTGGACCAGGCCGCCCCAAGAAGAAGATGTCCTTCTCAAAGCCCTCAAATGTTGAGATAGCAGACCCACCAACAGAGAAGACTAAAAGATCTCACAGGAGTAAGTGGTCGCCCTGGAATTTTACCATCGGCTCAGGGCAAGAGGACTATTCGGTCGTTCAGGACCTTGCTCATCGGTCCTTGAGCATCACGCTCCCTCAACGAATAGCACCAAGCCCTAAGGTGAGATGTGAGCTATAGCAAGGGCTCTCAACAAGGAGGAACAAGACAAAGGGAAAGGTATGACAGGTTTCTTCTATCTCTGAAGAAATTGATCGGCACCCACATATAGTAGATGTCATCCTAGATAGTTACCATGTCAAAAGTGTGTGCATCGAGGGGGGAGCTACATATAATATCATGGTGCCTCGTATCATGAAGAAATTGAATTTGAAATGCACAAGTCGTTCCTCCACTCGAATGAAGGTGGCAGATGTGGTTAATGACTTGCCACCCTAGGAGTCATTGAGGATTTGCCCATAACTATCAATGGGTTAACCACCACCATCAATTTCTATGTAGTAGACATTGAAGATACATGCAAGAGTTACCCAACCATACTCGGGAGACCATGGTTGAGAAAGAGTGATGCAGTCAGCCATTGGAAGATGGGCACCTGTCTTTTGGTTCTTTTAAGGAGAAGATCCCAGTGCAACTAGGTGCCACGAAACCAGAAGAAGAAGAGGAGCAAGACAGTGATACTTTCTCATCCTCGGTGTCTGAATCAATGGAAGAATCGGATGGAGGGAGGAGTCCTCAGAGGGGGAAGTTTACATGATGGGGGTGTCTTTGACCCTACCACCTACAGAAAAGGTAACAGCTAGTCCTCAACAGCTTGAATCTATGCTTTCCCCTGACCTTACTCTGAGTGAGTAAGATGAGTTCCTAGAAATGTTCAAAGATTTCCCTGACCTCTTTGCAACTAGCTATCACCACCTTTGCCATGTGACTCCCATAGAACACAAGATAGAGCTAAAGCCTTGATGCTAAGCCTGTGGCTCAGAAGTATCAAAGATTAGGGCCCCTACAGACTGATGCTTTGCACTCAGAGTTGCAGAAACTTGTAGAAGCTGGGTTTATTGTTTTGGTTCACGATACTGAATGGGTTTCACCAGTGGTAGTCACCCCAAAGAAAAACAACAAGTGGCGGGTTTGCATCGACTATAAGAAACTCAATGCAGCCACCAAGAGGGACCATCATCCTCTTCCCTTTCAAGACCTCATTATTAAGAAGGTAAGTGGTCATGATATGTATACTTTCTGTGATGGTTACTCCAAGTTTTATCAAATCAGAATTGCTGAGGAGGATGTGCTTAAAACCACATTTGCCACACCTTGGGGGACATTTGCATTCAAAGTAATGCCATTCGGCCTCACCGATGCTCCTACTACCTTTCAAAGATTTATGCAGATGGTGTTTGCTCCTTATTTGGGGGTTTTCTTGGAGGTGTTTTTAGATGATTTTTGTATATTCTTGGCACGTAAGGAGCACATCATGAAGGTTAGGTTGGCCTTCCAAAGGGTCAATGATGCGAATGGCAGCCTCAACCCTAATAAATTCACCATTGGAGCCACTCAAGGGAGGTTACTGGGACATATTTTCTCATATGAGGGCATCAAGCCTGACCCCAAGAAGGTAGAAGCTATCCTCAAGCTCTCCCCACCATCAACCAAACATCAGGTATGCTCATTTGTCAATCTAGTAGGATACTATCACCACTTCATTGATCAATACGCTACTTTGATGCAACCCATGACTATGCTATTAAAAGATGGAGTTGATTTCTCTTGGGATGAGGATTGTGATCATGGGTTTGTACAAATCAAGAGTGCTCTAGCTTCAGAACCCATTCTACACAATCCTGATTAGTAAAAGACTTTCTATATCAATCCTGGGTTTGGTGAGCACACTCTGGCGAGTATTCTTCTCTAGCAAGGGGAGGATCGGTTCATGTATCCCGTTCGATTTGCTTCTCGACAATTGCTCAAAACTGAACTATACTACTCTTAGGCTGACAAGCATGCTTAATCTTTGGTGTTATGCATTGAGAAATTTAAGCATTATGTGGCTAGAAAGTCCATCATAATCTGCAACAATGGTCTTGCAAAGTAGGTTCTTCAATCACCAAATCCCATGGGCCGGTTGGCCAAATGGTTGGTAGTTTTACAAGAATATGATTTTTCTTTCAAAATTGTAAAAGGGGGTTGTTCCAACTTGAAGAATGCTTTGATTGATTTAGAGGAGTGCCTTGATGTAACCCTTGTAGTGGCCATAGAAGTTGGGGATCCATTGTATGGTAGTATCTACAAGTTTCTAACCACTTTCTCCTTTCCTCCAAAAAGTACTAGCTATGAGAAAGAAAATCCGTAGAGATAGTAGGCGCTACACTCTCTTTGATGGGGTGTTATACCATTAAGGACCGAATGGGGTACTAAGATGGGCCATTGATGCAAATGAAGCACCTAAGGTATTGAAGCATTATCATGATGGATTTTGTGGAGGCCACTATGCCGATGACTATACAGCTACTTGAAGATTTTACATGTTGCATACTATTGGCTGACCTTGTTCAAGGATGTCACTATGTATTGCAAAACTTGTGAACCATGCCAATTCTTTGGTAGGAAGGATTTGCATCCTGGGCAACATCACCTAGTGATGTCCATCCATCTGTTTTAGAAGTGGGGAATAGATTTTGTTGGGCCTCTACCCATGACTGCCCGCAAAAAGAAGTATCTTTTGGTAGCCACTCAATATGTCACTGTGTTGAGATATCGAGCTCCACTCGCGATATTCCAGGGTGATTGTTGTGCATTTATGTCACCAACTTGTTAGCTACAGATGCGGTTGGTACACCGCCCACGAATAATAGCTAGATGACAGCTATCCTTATCTACTCTAGTTCGTGGCTCAGTTAGTATGCCACCTTAGTTAGTTGAGTTTGGTTGAGACCCACATATAGGGTTCTTCTATTTCTTTGTACTTGAGTTCTTTTGGCTTTCACAACTAAGAAGAGAAAAACTGTTTTCAACCTCCACCTTTGTGTGTATTCCCCCATTGTGTATGTGAGAAAGCCACAAGTGAGACCCTTCCCTCTCTCCCACTATCTTCACATGGTATCAGAGCCTTGTTCGTGGTAAGGAGCTCAAGAAAGCAAATCAAGTTTGCGGTGTCCTAGTAAGAGGACCAGTGTTGCTTTCCTTTTTCGAGTTTGGGAGCAAATCTCTGCAGGAAGCACAGCTGGAAGTGCAAGAGTGCACTGTCTCAGATTGAGATGCCCTTCGCAGTGTGGCGAGAGGGCAGTATATGCTGTGCGACCACTTTTTTGATTTATGGCCATTTCGAGGCCCGTTTTAAAGGCCGAAGTTCTTCGCAGGCGCTCAGAAAAAGGCCCTGTTTTTGCTGTGCGACCACTGCTCTGCTAGTCGGTGAAAAGTTGCCGCAGAAATTGCATCGTTTGCCTGTGCGCAGAGATATTGGGAGTTGCAGAGTCATGCTTGTTGCCTGTTGATGCAAAATCGTCACTAGGAAGTGACTGTGTGGTCAAATACCACTTTCGTCAGTTTTGCAGATCTGCCCGTGTGAGGCAAAAGCTGTGTTTTTTTGCAGTGACAAAATATTTTGTAGTGTTCTATAATGGCATCTGATTCTCTTTCAAAGATTTTCACTGAAAAGCTTGACAAGAATAACTTCTAGGCATGGAAGTTTAGAATGACGAATTTCCTTATGGGAAAAGGCTATTGGGAGTTCATTATAGCAAATGAAGAAGAACCAGTTCTTCCTAATGTTCCCAATCAACAGGAAATGCAGGCATTTAAAGGATGGCATGAGAGAGCCAGAAAAGTTATGTACTGGCTATCTATTAGTATTTCGGATTCTATGATTGTGCATATTCAGGATGCAAGTACGCCAAAGGAGCCATGGGATACTTTGGCAAAAATGTACAGCACAAATACGCAAGCCAGGAAAATGCAGCTCAAGTAGGAGCTACACAATGTGCAGAGAGAAAATATGAGCATCGATGACTACCACATTGTTGAGAGATATGGTGCCATGAGCACTTGTAGAGCAAAGGTATGAGCAAAGGATAAGCTGCCACATGGCATGGAGGAGATATCCCACATGTGAGCAAGCAAATGGATGTAAGTACCCTCACCTATAAAAGGGAGGTTCATTTGAAGTAATTCAATCAAGCACTTTGCACTATCTCAAGATTCTCTTTATGAGTCCAAGCTAATCTATCTTGGAACCTAATTGACTTGAGATACATGTCATGAGCACTCTCTTCATCATGTTTCCACACAGGTTTCATCCACCTTAGAGTGCTCCATAGATCCTGAGGCACACATGTTTTGTCATGGTATCAGAGCTTAGGTCTAGTCTCCTAGATTAGTTGTAGGTTGCCTTAGGAGCACGTCTTTTGTCATAGGTTAGTTTTAGTTTTAGATTGAGAGCAAATTTCCGTCCATTGATTCCTTCCATTGCATTGAGGGAATTCCGTCATTGAGAGAGTAAGAGAGATCCATTTCATGAAAGATTCATTGAGCATAAGAGAGTCCCTTGAGTAGTTTCTTTGTGAGGATCCATGTGAGGAGAGATTTGAAAGGTTTGAGAGAGAGAGATCTATAGGGAGCGACGCCACAAGCTGCATGAGCAGCAAATCTGAAGCAGCACCTACGACTCTCTACAGACAGGCTGCACGATTACGGATACGCCTCAATAGCATGGTCAGCCAGTCACTCCAAGCTCCCTAGCCTTCCAACGAGAGACACGTACTTCAACTGCCTTCATCAACAAAGTCACTCTAGAGAGCAGCAACTCCCCAATGACAAAGCCGACCTCCAGACAGTTCAACGCCTTAACCGAACGAGCAGTTCCAGCACCTTGGTAATCGACCCGGCCTGCTGAGCGGCACCTCCTTTAACTGAGCTACGGGCCAGAAGCTGACCAGTATACAGCATCAAACAATGCCCAACAATAGAGTTGTGACTCCACAGAGCTGCAATGGAGGAGTCAGGTGGCGAAGCGTCGAAGGCAAGCGATGAGTGGGAAGCAAATGTTGCGAATGTGGAAGATTTGAACACGAGAGCAAGTGAAATCCTGGCAGAGGAAGAGACGAAGATGGCGGCTGTTGACTCCTTCCTACTGCGTTCGTAGGAAGAGCTGGGTATTCTATGTTGCAGGGTTCCGAGGCTTTTTGTCACCTACAGATATATTGGAATTGTCGTTGTAGTATATATGTAGCTTAGGACCTCGAGTCGTGTTCCGGTGAGAGACGTAGGCTTAAGTGTGGTGAGTAAACATAAAGCAAGCATGTGTAAAAGGCACGTAAACCATTGTTGTTGGGGTAATGAAGGCTTTCGCCTTCATTGGGGATTGTAGGGTTTAGGAGGAGTTTAAGGGTTCAGAAGGAGGTTCCAGGGTTTAGAAAGAGTTTAGGGTTAGAAAGAGTTCCAGGGTTCAGAAGGAGGTTCCAAGGTTTAGAAAGAGTTCAGGGTTAGGAGGAGGATCCAAGGTTCAGAGTAAAGTACATGGTGGAGAACTCGTCTCCCTCGTAGATCATTGAGTTTAAGGGTTTAGGAAAGCATAGGAGTGGGAGAGGAAGAAGGTGTAAGAGCATGGGTGAAGTAAGAGAGAGAGGAGGAAGGAGGAGGAGGGAAGAGGAGGAGGGAGGAGGAGGGAGGAGGAGGAGGAGGAGGAGGAGGGAGGAGGAGGAGGAGGAGGAGGAGGGAGGAGGAGGGAGGAGGAGGAGGAGGAGGAGGAGGGAGAAGGGAGGAGGAGAGGGAGAGGATGGGTTGCAGGGTTGGAGGAGAGGGGAGAAGGGTTGCAAGGTTAGGACATGCTTTTGGACGTGCAGTGCAAGGAAGCATGGACACTTGAGACAAATGCTTGGAATACCAATGTAGACTCAACACAATGCCCCAAGAGTGTGGGCTTCATTCCATTATGGGGTATTTATACAAGTTGGAGAGCTTCTCTCTCTGCATGTAACACAAAGTCGTATCACAAAGTTGTAACACAAAGTTGTATCACAAAGTTGTAACACAAAGTTGTAACACCTTCTCTCTCTACATGTGGAAGTTGTAACACAAAGTTGTTACACAAAGTTGTAACATAAAGTTGTGTCTAGAAGTTGTAACACAAAGTTGTAACACAAAGTTGTAACACAAAGTTGTGTCACAAAGTCGTAACACATTCTCTCTCTTCATGTAGAAGTTGTAACACAAACTTGTAACACAAAGTTGTTACACAAAGTCGTAACATAAAGTTGTGTCTAGAAGTTGTAACACAAAGTTGTAACACAAAGTTGTATCACAAAGTTGTATCACCTTCTCTTTCTTCATAAGTTCATGTTGGCACAGAGTCAACAGCGGCAAAGAAGACGAAGACTAAGGCGGAGGCGATGGTGCTGGGGAAGAAGGAAGCTAGAGCAAAGTTAACGAAAACCGTGAGCTCTTCTGAGAAGAAGAGGTCATCATGGAGATGGAAGCAGAAGCAGCAGAGCAAGGCGGCATCATCGGAGGGAAGCTCGAGCGATGGTGTCTTCAAGTTCTTCAATAGAGCTCTCTCTGCGTGTTCTTGCAGTAAACATATCCCTCCTCACCTCGCCAACGGGCCAGAACTACAGCACCAGAGACTCCTACGCTCCACGACGAACACGGGTTCTGAGCTCTCCTTTCGCCGTCGTCTGCAGAGAAGAAAAGCTTCCATTTCCTTAGAAATGTTCTAAGGTTCAACCTTAGGACACGTGGCAACTCCGTGGAAGAGCCACGTGGTAGAACATAAACCGTGGTTAATTATAGGTTTAGTTTAATGATGTGTGGTCAAAGTTTTGCCACATAGCAGATAAAACTTAATCATGGTCTGGTTAGCTTAACGCACCATGGTTAGAGGTAGGGTTGATTAACTGCCACATAAACATGCACAGTCAGCAGTGTCTTTTAAGCACACAACCTCTTGCTAAGCACAGTATGGAATTCAGCATGTGAATCCCTGTGCCACATCATCAAAGACCCTTCTTCTTCACAAAACCTTTAAGAAGCCATAACTTGCAATCCAGGAAGAATTTGCACACGCTCCAAAAAGGAAAAGTGATCGTCTTTTTGAGCTCTACGCACCTGTCATGTCAGAATCATTGTATGCAATTAGACACTGCCAATATTGAAAGAATTCAATTGGTAAGACCTTTGCAACCATTGGAAAAAGCAAAGCATGAATGCAAACATCGATGTAAAAAGCATGCCAAAAGCACAAGTGCATGAGATGACCATAGCACGAAGCATGGCATCCACACAAAAAAGCATTAAGGCACATGGAAGAACAAAGCATCATGCAGGTAGCTACACCAAACAAAGAAGCAAATGAGTCATCATCAAGCCATGAGCCAAAAGGTGACATCAATGGAATGTATTGAAAAGCAAAAACCTTGCCAACCTTGCCTATGTTTTTGTAATCAAGCCTGACCACCTGAGAGTAGCTATGAAAGCACCCAAGGGAGGTATTGACATGTAGAAGCCACACTTGACCACCTTAAGTAGCATGCATGCACTAAGGGGAGGTGATGGAATGTAACTCACATCTGACCACCTTGCAGTAGCCAAAGGATTATGGCACCAAGGGGAGGTGTTGAGAGATATGGTGCCATGAGCACTTGTAGAGCAAAGGTATGAGCAAAGGATAAGCTGCCACATGGCATGGAGGAGATATCCCACATGTGAGCAAGCAAATGGATGTAAGTACCCTCACCTATAAAAGGGAGGTTCATTTGAAGTAATTCAATCAAGCACTTTGCACTATCTCAAGATTCTCTTTATGAGTCCAAGCTAATCTATCTTGGAACCTAATTGACTTGAGATACATGTCATGAGCACTCTCTTCATCATGTTTCCACACAGGTTTCATCCACCTTAGAGTGCTCCATAGATCCTGAGGCACACATGTTTTGTCACACATGAAGGTGAAGAAAATTGCAGATGCACTTGCTTCCATTGGGTGGCCAGTGGAAGATGATGATCTAGTTTCTATGACCTTGAATGGTCTAGGAAAGGACTATGCACAGTTCTGGACATCCACTGCCGTCCATGAAAAATTTCCTGATTTTGAAGAGTTGTTTGCTCTTCTAATTTCTGAAGAGCCGAGAAATGGGGGTGCATCTTCTTCAAGAGGAACTTCAAAAGAAACTGTCTTCTACTCAAATGCTGGAAGACGTAGAGGCAGAGGTAGAGGAGGTCGATCTGGAGGCCGTGGTAGAAATCAAAATATGCAGCAAACTCAAGAAAACCAGTCCTATGGAGGAGGGCGTGGTAACTCTAGAGGCAGGGGGAGCCAAAGAGGCCATGGTGGATGGAAGAGAGGCCAAAATGCAATAGCAATGTTGAATGCTACTACTGTGGTAAAATGGGTCATATGGCTAAAGACTGCTACAAAAAGCAGAATGACATTATGAATGGAAAATTGCAGCAAGAAGGCAATTATCCATCTTCTAGTAGACAGGGTGATGACAGAAATGAGCATCTATTTATGGTGCAGCACATGACCAATTCTGTGACAAGTGCAGAAGAACGAAATGATGTGTGATATGTTGACTCAGGTGCATCAAACCACATGACAGGTCATGCAGAATGGATGCAAGATGTAAGGAAAATGGAAAAACAAGGATTTGTGGAGACTGGTGATGATACTGCACATCCTATTGTGCAAATTGGTAAAATTCCTTTGTCTATGCAGGATGGGAAAAAGAAATACCTATTTGATGTATTTCATGTCCCGAATATCACCAAGAACTTGGTTTCTGTTGGTCAAATGGTTGAGCAGGGCTTGCAGGTCAGATTTAATCCTCATGGATGCTTTGTTGAGGATATGAAAAATAACGGTCGCTTGATAGCAAAAGGAAAGAAGAAGGGCAGGATGTTTACATTGGATGCGGACATGCCTAAATTGAGTGCAGCAATGTTTGCACATGGGACCGGTGTAGTTGCAGATATTGATATATGGCATAAACGCATTGGTCATGTTTATGTTCAGTGACTTAAATCGATGCAGTCCCAAAACATTGTTGCACGATTGCCTAAATTCAAGGTTGCAGAAATGCATAAGGTTTGTGAAGCCTGTCAATTTGGAAAACAGGAAAGGAAACCATTTCCTAGGCATGTTCAAGAGAGTAAGAAGCCATTGGAATTAATCCACTCGGATGTGTGGACTACTAAATTTGCATCTATTGGAGGCTGTCATTATTTTGTCACTTTTATTGATGACTACAGCAGAAAAGTTTGGGTGTATTTTATGAAAAAGAAAAGTGAAGTGTTTGGGCACTTCAAAGCTTTTAAAGCTATGGTTGAAAAAGAAACAGGCTTGCAAATAAAATGCCTAAGGTCAAATGGAGGGGGAGAGTACCTCTCAAATGAGTTTGCAATGTTCCTGCAGGAGCATGGCATAAAGCAACAATATTCATGCAATCATACCCCACAGCAAAACGGACTTGCAGAAAGGAAAAACAGGCATATTGGAGAGGTGTCTCGGGCCATGCTAAATGAAAAAGGCCTACCAGATTATTATTGGGCTGAAGCAGTTGCTATAGCAGTTTACATAATGAACAGGACTCCCACTGCAGCAATACATGGCATGACGCTAGAGGAAATGTATACTGGTAGGAAACCAGATATTTCTCATTTGAAAATTTTTGGTTGCATTGCCTATGTTCATGTGCCATATGAGTTGAGGTCCAAGTTGGATCCAAAAGCTGAGAAGTGCATCTTTATTGGTTATTCTCTGTAGCAAAAAGGGTATAGATGCTATAACCCTTCTACTCATAAGTTTACAGTGAGCAGAGATGTTGTTTTTGATGAGATGAGCAGCTGGTATAAACCAGTAAATGTGATGATTGATGTAGATGCACAAAATGGTAATGTTGCACAGAATTCACAGCAACAATCACAAAATATTAGTGGACCTACAGTGTCCTCTAGTAGTGGTTGACATACTTCGCCATGGACAGGCAGATTGAGATCAGGAGAATCTCTGCAAAGCAATGCAGATAGTGGTATGCTGGTATCACGAAAAGGAAAAGGGAAGGTAGATCAGCCCATGTTTGATGTGAATGCAGGTCACTCTTATGTGGATGGTGAATCCAGTGGCTCAGAACAGAGCATTGATGATGAGTTGGGTATTCCTTCTGTTGTTACACCTGGAGTAAGGAAGACTAGGGATGTTTTGAGAGCCCCTAGAAGTGAGCCTATTTTGTGTAGGTCTACCAGAGCTAGATATCTTGTGGATAGGCTGAAATATGATGGATTTACAGCCATTCACTATGCCTATATGGTCAAAGTGATACAAGAACCAGAACCCACTTCTTTTGAGCAAGCCATGGGAAAAGAAAAATGGGAGAAAGCCATGGATGAAGAAATGGATGCCTTGGAAGCAAATGCTACATGGGAATTGGTGCCTTTGCCTAAAGACAAGAATGCAATTGGCTATAAGTGGGTTTATAAGGTGAAGCACAATACAGATGGTTCTGTGAATAGATACAAGGCAAGATTAGTTGTCAAGGGGTATGCACAGACCTATGGCATTCATTATGAAGAAACATTCAGTCCGATTGCAAGGATGGAAACTGTAAGAGCAGTCATTGCTATGGCTGCATCAAAGGGATGGTCTTTACATCAGATGGATGTAAAGAATGCCTTCTTGCATGGTGATTTGCAAGAAGAGGTCTTTATGGAGCAGCCACTAGGTTATGTTCATGTTGTTGTTCATCCTGAGTTTGTTTGCAGGTTGAAGAAAGCCTTGTATGGCTTGAAGCAAGCACCTAGAGCATGGTCTAACAAGATAGGAAAGTATCTTGTCACTATTGGCTTTCAGATTTCCAAGGCAGATTTCTCAATCTATGTGAGAAAAACAGAGAAAGGTATGATGCTGCTTGTCATTTATGTTGATGATTTGATCATCACAGGTGATAGTGATGAAGATATCCTTCATGTGAAAATGCTATTGAAGCAGAAGTTTGAGATGAAGGATTTGGGAGAGTTGCATTATTTCTTGGGCATTGAGGTGATTAGATCACCAAGTGGGATACAGCTCTTGTAGAGGAAGTATAGATTGGACATGCTGTCCAAATATGGGATGACAGGCTGTAAGCCTATTTCAGTTCCTTTGGAGCAGAATGTGAAGCTAAGCACAGATGCAGGTGAGCTTCTGGAAGACCCTACTATGTACAGACGCATAGTAGGAATTTTGATTTATATGACTATTACCAGGCCAGATTTAAGCTATGTTGTTGGATTGGTAAGTCAGTTTATGCAGGCTCCAAGGAAACCGCATTTGGATACGGCTAGACGCATACTCAGGTATGTGAAGTCCACATTGCAGTATGATGGACTATTTTATGAGGCTGGGGTTCAGATACAGTTGCATGGATACACTGTGGGCTGGTAGTATTTCTGATAGATGATCTACCAGTGGATATGTGTTCTCTTTTGGGAGTGTTGCAGTCACTTGGAGTAGCAAGAAACAGTCTACAATTGCCTTGTTGAACACAGAGGCTAAGTATAGGGGTGCAGCAATGGCTGCATGTGAGGTAGCTTGGTTGCATAAGCTACTCTACCATATGCATCAGGGCCAGTTGTCATTTATTGTGACAACATGAGCAGTATACACTTGGCAAATAACTCAGTCTATCATGCTAGAACAAAGCACATTGAGGTGCATTATCACTATGTGCGGGAGAAGGTTTTACTAGGTCTTACTGATCTAGTTTATGTCAGCACAGAGGATCAAGTAGCTGACATATTCACGAAAGCATTGGGCACAGAGAAGCTACATAAGTTCAGAGACTTGCTTGGTGTGCAGGAATTGGGATTGAGCTCGAGGGGGAGTGTTGAGATATCGAGCTCCACTCGCGATATGCCAGGGTGACCGTTGTGCACTTATGCCACCGACTTGTTAGCTACAGATGCGGTTGGTACACCGCCCACGAATAATAGCTAGATGACAGCTATCCTTATCTACTCTAGTTTGTGGCTCAGTTAGTATGCCACCTTAGTTAGTTGAGTTTGGTTGAGACCCACATATAGGGTTCTTCTATTTCTTTGTACTTGAGTTTGTCTTTCACAACTAAGAAGAGGAAAACTATTTTAGGCCTCCACCTTTGTGTGTATTCCCCCATTGTGTATGTGAGAAAGCCGCAAGTGAGACTCCTTCCCTCTCTCCCACTATCTTCACACTAAGTGGGCTGAAGCTATCACCCTCCCCGCTGCAAATGGTAAGGCAGTTTTAAATTTCATATTTGAACGTATCTGCACAAGGTTTGTAACACCCATGGAAATAGTATCTGACCATGGGAGTCCATTCTTAAATGAAGCAGTGGAGTTGCTCATGGATCGCATGGGTATTGATCACTGCACTTCTAGCATCTATCATCCAATGTCCATGGGACAAACCGAGCGGACCAATGGCCTCCTTTGTAAATCCATGGGAAAAATGGCCACAAGGAACAAGAGCCAGTGGGATCAGAAGGTCATTGAAGTTGTGTGGGCTTACAACATCACTCATAAAATGTCTATAGGTCATACTCCTTTTGAGTTGTGTACTAAGGTAGTTTTACCACTAGAGATAGAGATTCTGGCCTTGAGATTGGCATGAGAACAGAGGATGACAGAAGATGAACATGTAGAGGCCAGGTTGAGGCTAGGATGGTACAACTTGAGAAGTTAGATGAAACCCGATGCCTTGCACTACATCAAACAGAGATCCAAAAGAATTGACAAAAGGCCCGCGTGGATGCTAAAATTCACAAGGGATGGGAAAGACACTTTGTTGAGGGGGATGTTGTGCTATGCTTAGACAACAGATTGGACTACCAAATGGATAAGAAGTTCATGTCACTGTGGACTAGTCCATACGAAGTCATCAACGAATGTAGCAATGGGTCTGTACAAGTTCAAGAGCTACATGAGACATATGGCAAGAAGGTGATCAACAAGCATTATCTCAAGCCCTTCGTTATGCATGACGGTCCCAGGCATGGAAATGCTATGCATTCCCTGCCTGGGGGGGAACTGTTATGGATAAATTTGACCAAAATAAACAGCATAAATATGTGTGTGTGCTTGTATGTGTGGCAATAGTATAATAAAATATGGTGTGCATAAGGCCCAGGGTTGAGGTGGCAAGGCATGACCATGTGCCACCCTTCCATGAAAGAGGACCCATAAGGTCTATTGCACATAATCCATGGTAGTAATAATATAAAATGATAAGGTGGCATGGGTCCTCCATGCACCACCCCTCCACCTAGGCAGTCCCATGCTTGCATTTAGTGAGATATGGCCCAAGGACCATGGGAGAAGTAATATAAAAGAGGTGGAGACGGATATTATATTGGATTATTCCCTCCACGTAGGATAGGCCCGTGTGGGGGGGTGTAGAAAGTCCAAGAATGCAAGTTAAATAATGGAAAAGTAGGATGAGGTGGCAAGATTTATTGTGCCAACCCTCCACTTATCCTCCTAGATGTTTGAAAGTATTATAAAATTGGGAAGAGGCCAAGGGAGTATCTTAGACTTGGGATATGGGGGTTGATGTATGTGGAAAAATGAGGCAAAGGGTTGTCGCACACAATTGAGAGTGCGTAACTGCCTAGCCCACACGGGAAACTCTTCCACACACACCATGCATGTGGGAGGATGCAGTTATTGGGAGAGACCCCCTCTCTTGGCTAAAAGGATGGGGCTATTCCTTGATGGAACACGCTCATTCTTGTAAAGCCACCTAGCTAGTACTTTGATTTCCTCCCCCATCATTCCAATAAAGCATAACTCTCTTTCCTTGATGTCTCCATCTCTACATTCCACCTCCCATCATGTACATGCTCCTCTTCCCCCTCTTCCTTCCCCCTTGTGCCATAGTCCCCCTCTTCATTCCCACCCCTCTTAATCTTTTTTCCCCACCCATGTTAATGCTTCTTCTCTCACGTTCCCTTTTTCTCCATGGCCCTCGAGTGTCGCAATGCCTAGCATCTAGCCTCATGCATTGACTTCTTTTCTAGTTAATAGTGGTCAAATACCACTTTTGTCAGTTTTGAAGATTTGCCCTTGTGAGGTAGAAGTGTTTTTTGCAGTGAAAGAATATTTTGCAATGTTTTTCTTGCACCATGTCTACTAGCAACCTCAATCTGGGGGCATCTGCCTCCAATTATGGTACATGGAAATACCAAATGGAGACCATTCTTGTACTCTAGGACAAGTGGGAGTATGTCAATAGACGTACACCTAGACCAGTGTGGACAATCCAGTCAGCTCTACTCCACTAGTTATCACAGCACTAGCAACAGGATCTATAGGCACCTTGTGGAGTGATCTCAACCACGTGGTAGGGACCCATACATTAGTAGTTTAGCTTGCGCTTGGTATTGCGGATGAAATAGAGGAGTGCCAAATCTCCCTCTACAAGTTATTTGTTCTTGATATTTTGGTCAAACCAATTTTTGCATCGTGCCTTCTCCACCGAGAGGTAGTAGGCTGCATGCAACCTTGTCTCTTCTAATGTTTCAAGGTCAACTAACCATTCTGCCAAGGCATTCTACATAATCCTTTATTTGACAGTCAGGTAGAGGCTAGGCACTACATATTCCATTGGCATCACTGTCTCCACCCCAAAGGCTAGGTTGAAGGGGGTGCAATGCATGGCCACCTTATAGGATGTTCTATAGGCCCATATGGCTGCAATGAGCTTATGTTCCCAATCGATATGTTTGGGCTCTACCATGCAAGTTATGATCTTACACCAAGTTTTATTGGAGCTCTCAACCAAGCCATTCACCCTAGGATAGTATGGTGTTTCCTTCCTATGTATGATCATGAATTCACTAGTCAGGATTGCTATTGTTTCGTTGAGGAAATGAGTTCTTCGATCGCTAATTAGCTCCAAGGGACATCCGAACCACGTGATAACTTGTTCATATAAGAATTTGGAGGTGTATCTCGCATCTGACTTTATGGTGGCTCACCCTTCTACCCACTTGGTGAAGTAATATGTGGCCAAGATGATGTATCTGGCCCCGGTTCCTTTAGCTGCTAGAGTTATGGGTCCAATGAAATTGATCAGTTAGTAGCCCTATTTCTCAAAGGGCTAATCGGTTAAGATTTTGGCTAAGGGCATCATTTCCACCTTATGTGGGATTTGCACTCGTTGGCAAGGGTCGTATTGCTTAATGATTTTTCCTACATCTCCAAAGAGAGTCAGCCACCAAAGGCCAGCCTACAGCACCTTACATGTTGTAACAATAGTGGGGCAAAATGCCCTTCTGCAATTCCAGAGTGGGCTTCCTCAAGCACCTCGATGTATTCATGCTCACACACACATCTTCACATTATGCCATCCTTGCGCATGTAGTATAGTTGGCCTACAATTAGCTGATACAGTGCTGCATCCTTAATGAGTTTGTGGGCTCTATCTTTCTTAAGAGCTTGGCCCAAGGGTAGGCCATTGGCTAGGTAGTGACCGATCTCGGTAACCCATTCAAGTGTGATGTCAATGAAGAAGAGGGAAGCGTCAGGGAGGTCATCTTCAACTCCCATCGAGGCTTCACCATTTGGGATTCTCGACAAGTGGTCGGCTAGGACATGGGTCTTCCCCTTACGTACAACAAATGTGAAGTCAAAATCTAAGAGAATTAGCATCCACCTAGTGATGCATCCTATCATGCATGGTTTTTTGACCAAGTATAGCAATGCTTGGTGGTCCATGAAGAAGATGAACTTGTTGTCTAGCAAGTAGTGCTTGAACTTCTTGACTGCATAGACTATGGCTAGTAGACCTTCCCTCTTGGTTGTTGTGTAGTTGACCTCAATCTCATTTAGTTGATGAATTGCAAAGTACGCCTAGTAGTCCATGTTATGCTTCTCTGGTTGGGCTAGCACACACCCGATAGCAAAGTTGGAAGCATCAATATAGATGTGGAATATTAGATCCCAGTCAGGTGATCTCAATGCCAGTGCAGTGGCTAGGGCTAATTTGAGGGTTTCGAAGGATTTTTGGCATTCCTCGGCCCACTCAAATGATATTAATAGCTTGTATAATGGGTCGGCTATGTTTGCATAAAACAAGATAAACCTTTTGTAGTAGCCCGTGTGGCCAGTAAATCGTTGGACTCGCTTGGCATTGGTGGGGGGGTGGTAATTCCAAGATGAATTTGATTTTGTTGTGGTCCATAGAGATTCCATTCCGGGACAGTATGTGGCCAATAATTACACCATGTTTCACCCAAAATTGCCACTTAAGAGGGTTCAAGGATATGCAATATAATCGGCACTTCTCCAAGATGAGTCTGAGGTATTTCAGGTATCCCACATCGAGTTCATGCATATGTCACCCAAGAAGATTTCCACAAAGTCTCTCAAGTACTCCTTGAAGACAGTAATCATCATCCATTGAAAGGTGGTGGCAGGCACATTGGTCAACCTGAATATCATTACTCTAGCTGCATACACACCCCACTAAGTTGCAAAGGCTATATTATGTTGATCATGCAGGGTGATGGACATTTCGTTGTAACCAGAGAATCCATCTAGGAAGCTATAGGCTTCCTGGACCCGATGGCTACCCTTTCCAGGACATGTTTTGTGAATGGCAAGAGGTACATGTCATGCTAGAGTTGGCATTAACTTTTTTCAGATCCATGCATATACTCTGGTTTTTCCATTCTTCTTGAGGACTATCACAATGGATGACCCTAGTCTGTATGCTCGATCTCATAGATGAATCCTACATCTATGAGTTTTTGGATTTTCTCCCTCACTATGTGTGTACTTGGGATTCATAGGGTAGGGGCATTGACGTACTGGCCTGGCATCATCTAGCATGGGGAAGTGTGCTGCACTACCTCAGTGGGCACCCCTTTTATATCGGTGTATTTCCAGGCCTGTAGTCCTTTTATTCTCATAGGAGAGCTATCAGAGAGTTCTCCTCATTGGGGGTGAGATTCTTTGGCAATGAATACAAGTTGGGGATCCGACCCTTCTAGAGCCAGACAGATTTACCTGCTTGACTAGGGCTGCACCGTCATATCCTTGGGAGCACCCATCTTTGCAAGATCTCTTGGCCTGTTGGTATAAGATCTTATGATCCTTGATCATGTAGGCCTTGTAGTGGGCTGGTACCCGTCATAGGTTTTCCTTCTCTTCAACCTCCTCCTCTATTTCTACAAGAGAAGTGGTCCTTTTGAACTTAGCCAAGCTTTTGGATAAAGGGAGTTTCGGACCGTAAGGGGGCTCTTTCATTGCACTTATAGAGCCAAGGGGGGAGGTTATCTCGCTCAACCTAGCTCCCCAATTGTAAGAGAAGTCATGGTGGTGATCGGTCATGGCACCTACATATGATAGCATAAGGAGGTTTGCTTTTCAAGAACCTTATTGTACCTTTGCTCACCTCACAGGGTTTGAGCATATTAAACATTCTAAGGGGGACCACTGTGGTCATTCCCTCAAGCTTGAGGGTAGTGATTTGGAACCCTATTCTCTCTCAAACTAGAACATCAATGTTGGCTAAGATGTGCATCCAGTTTTGATAGAATTCCAGCTTGGAAAGATGTGCATACTAGAAGTCACCGGACTCTTTTTCATCCTCTTCCCTTTCACAAGGTTGGAATAGCTTCAAGGATGTGGTACAAATGGTTGTGTCAGTTTTGCAGTGGTGAAAAGGTGTCCTCACAATTGGTGGGCCTTGTAGGTGTGTAATTCCACTCACATGATTTGTTCCTCATGCCACAAATAGATGTTATCAGTACACTAGTCGTGTATGAGCTTGGACATTCATAAGAAGGGTCTTCCTAGGATAGCCTCATATCCCAGTTGTTGGGTGAAGTCCATGACTACAAACTTGATGGGGTACATGAATCTCAATACTTTAATGTTAATGCCAATAAGGACTCCCATGGGTTTTGCCGTTCTTCCATCAGTCAACTTCCCTACCAAATGGGTTTGCTCGAGTGCAGATTTTCCCCACTTTACCCACCATTCCTTGGTACAGAAACTCACTCCCTCTCCCCCATTGAAGATGGAATCAATCTTCTGAATTTGATAGGTTATGGGGATAGCAACGTTCGTGTCATCACCCTTGAAGTATTGACCTAGCTTATTATTGGGAACCTTGGGTAAGTTATGCCCCTCCCCTAGCGATGATTGGTTGGCCTTAGGGCTGATAGGGACTGGGGGCAAGAATTTTTTGTTCATCTAGTTGGATAGGTCTCGCCAAAGTATGGGATTTCCTCTCAGCACAGGGAAGCGATCGGCATTTTTACCTCAGTCGATAGGAAGGTAGCCAACCCGACACTATCACAAGGTTCCTGTGGGATGACTCTCCTCCCACTGATAGCAAGTCCTAGAAATTATAAAGGTATCTTATTCTTGTAGATTTTGCAATACTGGGCCTCTTGTAATATTTTTTGCATCAAATCTAGAGCCTCTTACTTATCAAAGCTGAGATGTTCCTCTTCTTCCACCTTCCCCTGCACTTTGAGCACCTTTGCTCCTCGGTATCCAGTTAGGTGGGTTGGATGGGATGGTATCTGACCCTCTGCTTGCCTTGATTCTATGCTCAAACTTCTCCTAGCAATCCCACATCATGTTTTGAGCCTCTATTACATATTTCTTCTCTAGTACTAGGTCAAGATAGGTTTCCTTATAGGAGGGTGGGGGTGCTAGGCCTTCGGCTTGCATTGGCTTATTTACCACTGAGCTCAGAGGTAACTCTGGGTCACCCTGGGTGGAAGCACATTCAGAGGTAGAGGAGGTGGCGAGGGTGGCTGTCTCCTCATCATAACCATCTTGGATGAGCACCTGATCAGACCCATCACCTACCCTTATGGCCTTCTTGGACTAGGTCTACAGATGCTGAGGGACCTCGGGGACTTGCGGTAGGGGCCCTTCATCTTTCCTTTCTTGTTTTTTCATTGCCTTGCCTATTGCTTTGACTTTGCATGCTTGTGATGACTTTTAAGGGTACTGCATCCACCTAGCCATGTTCGATACTAAAGCAAGTTAAGGCTAGTGCTCTTAGGCGGGGTGACTAGGGTTGTCGATCTTCTCAAGGAACAAACCTTGAATAGATTGTTACGTTAGCCATAATCCTGAGATTGTCTGGTGTGGTTATGGTGAAGCAAGAAACTAGAGGGCTCGAGAATGCTTGCATCAATATGGAGTGCATGGTTAAGGCCTAAAGGGTAGAAAGGTACTAAGGTCCTTTATGGACATGTGGCATTTAGGTGGGCTCCAAGTGGCAAGCACTTGGTTCAAGGGATATTTCTAGAGACACGCCCCATAAAGGAAGAAAAGAGAGGAAACTCCAGGAGAGTTCACATACGAAACAAGAGAGAGCACTTTGGCAATTGTTGCTAGGTGGAGAATCATTGATAAGCCCTTTCTATGGTCCCATAACATTGGTATCAGAGCTGGAGGTATCAAAGTAATCAGGTGTGATAGGGTTGCTAGCTTCCTGCAATTTGATGTTGAGCTCACACGTTTGTTTGACTGTCTGAGCCTCTAAATTGAGGACTATGCTGTCGCTATTAAGTAATATTCACTGTAGTACTCAAGGCTCAAAAGAGTGTTGACATCGTGGAGAACTACAGCCGATTCTGCACTTAAGACTCAAAAGAGCATTGACATCTTGGAAAACTAGTAACCTAAAGTACTTAAAGGAATCATAAGAGTCTGAGAAGACCATCTCAATCAAACAACCATTGAAATCGGAGAAGGTCATCATGCGAGAGAACTTATCAACATGAGAGTAGGAGCTTCAAGACTAGCAAGAATTTAGAGTAGAGGAAGTTGAAAATGATGTGAACGATCTTGCAAGTCGTAGCACAAATCATTGTGTAGCAAATCGTCATGCAAATCAACCATTTGTCGACCTACACGTGGCACAAACACACAAAGTTTTAAGCCTTGTAAAAGCCACATAATCTAAGGTTTCCAAAACCTTAGAAAATGTCAACTCAACACCTTTTTCTTACCCTCTCCTTCCTATTTTTACCCCCTTATTCTTCCCAATCTTCCTAGCCTCACCAAATTCAAAGAAGAAGATCGAAGCGAGGATGTTGAGACAGAAGAAAGTGGAAGAGGCCGGAATTAAAAGAAGATTTTGGGGATCGACTTTGAGGAACATGAAGGCAAGATCAACAATCAAAGAAAAGTGCATCAACTTCGAAGATATATCCAATGCCTCGAACAAATACCAAGTGTGACACCAAAAATTGATATTTTTAGTTTGGCATTGGTATTGTTTTTCTCTATGTTTGATAAGAGTTTGAGTATCAAGTGATAGCCTAGAGGCTCTCACTTATTTCTATTTTCAATGATATTGTATGGGATGGAGAGGATGAGTGGAATGGCTCATTGTAAATACCATAGGTATGAATTATAAATACCTTGGTATGGGGTGAGAGTTATTTGTGTATTGGATATTATGGAGTTTTTAGAAAATAGGAAGAGTGAGTCATATAAAGAGGTGGGCTCATGTCCATGTGTTCCAATAATGTAAGAGAGGTCACATGCCAAGAGTGTGGAAGGCATGTGGAGGAGTGTGAAGTCAAGAGGAATCCTTCCAGAACTCCTATGTGGAATAAGGAGGATGTGGACATGTGGAAAAGAGAGGGTCCCTATGGGCTCCATGTGGGGAGACTCTTGACTTTCTCAATATTTTAAGAGTCTTGAGCATCTTTTGATAGGACACATGGCAAGAGTAGCCAAAAAGGACATGGATGGTGACATACGTGCTTATGTGATTGATGGGGAAAAGAATCTGTAGGCAGTAATTGTAAATGGGTGAAGGAGGGTGACAAAATCTCTATAAAAGGAGCCCTCCTCTCCATTGTTCATCAATCTCTTCCACCATTAGGCCTCATGTTACTATAGCTCTAGTCTCCCCAAGCCTCTTCCATGAGCCTTCTCTCCCTCTTGTAGATATTCTCTTATGTAGACGTCCATCTCTCTCTAGTTTATTCTCTCTCTATGAGTAGTCTTGGAGCTTCCGCTCCCTCTTGTATGTATGAAACCTCTTCTTCTCCCTTGTGTTTGTAGTGTTGAAGTGGATTCTCACTCTATTTGTAATGAAGGTCACTTCAGGTTCTCTCTCTCTTGAGTGTCTCATCCCTTTTTTCTTTCAAAGCCTTAAAAGTTCTTTCTATTCGGCTGCTCACTGTGTACACATGGTCCCTCTGTTTCCCGAGCCACCATGCAAACTTCTTCCCCTCTTCTAGGAAAAATCTATGAGGGGTGGATCGTTGATGAAGGTGGAGTTTTGAGGCAGCATCCTGCTCAAGCGAAATTAGCCTGGGTGGAGGGTAGTTTTCATGACAGTTTGACCCCCTGTTAGTATTTTGCTCATAACTTTCTTGTCAATAGTTTGATTGTAATGAAATTTATATCAACGCAAAGCTCTCTTTAAACGCATGTTTATATGTGATCATATATTGAATCAGATACTGCTGCAAAAATTTATGAGCCTCTGTGTTTGACAGTCTGTTTTCATGATAGTTTTTACCTCCATCTAGTAAACTGTCCATAAGTTTTTGGTCGCTTCTCTATTTCTTACAAAAAATATATCAGCGCAAATCTCTTTTTAAGACACATGTCTCTATGTGCTTAGATCTTAAATCAGGTACTGCTGAAAAATGTAATGAGTCTCTGTGTTTGACAGTCTGTTTTCATGATAGTTTTTACCCCCTTCTAGTAAACTATCCATATCTCTTCAACCGTCTGTCTGCAATGAGACTTATATCAGCGCGAAGCCCATCTCAAGGCGCATCTCTTTGTGTGCTTGATTCTCTAATATCATGTCTCTACTGAAAGTTATAGGCCTCTGTGTCTAATGATAGTTTGTAGAGTGTTTTGAGCTAAGTGTAAAGGTGTCTATGAAGGAGGTGCAATGTTTCCTCAGAATCTACCCATCTGACCTAATTAGCCCATTCAAACTCCTCGATATATATCAATTCATGTTATGTTGAGCCGCAAGATCTTCTTTTAACAACGTGTCTCTCTTCTCTTTGGTGCAGACTGGCTCACTGAGATTATGGCCTCTGCTAATCCTTTCCTTCTCCCTATGCTTGATTACAACATCACTTGGGATGTTACCATCTTCATTCTCATCTGAAGGAGGAAAGTATGGTGTGGTATCTTGGCATAAAAGCTTTTTTCTAATGTCCCATTCTCAATGATAAATATCTTTGGCTGTCAGTTCAAAAGCAGCAGGAAGTGAAGAGGTGCGTGAAGTTTATTACCCCCAACTTCATGTCACATCTTTCACCCCATACCAAGGTATTTATAATTCATACCTATGGTGTTTACAATGAGCCATTCCACTCATCCTCTCCATCCCATACAATATCATAGAAAATAAAAATAAGTGAGAGCTGCTAGGCTATCACTTGATACTCAAATTGTTATCAAACATAGAGAAAAACAATACCAATGCCAAATTAAAAATATCACTTTTTGGCATCACATGTTAAACAATACCAATGCCAAAAATTATTTTTAATTTGGCATTGGTACTATTTTTCTCTATGTTTGATAAGAGTTTGAGTATCAAGTGATAGCCTAGCGGCTCTCACTTATTTCTATTTTCTATGATATTGTATGGGATGGAGAGGATGAGTGGAATGGCTCATTGTAAATACCATAGGTATGAATTATAAATACCTTGGTATGGGGTGAGAGTTATTTGTGTATGGGATATTATGAGTTTTTTAGAAAATAGGAAGAGTGAGTCATATAAAGAGGTGGGCTCATGTCCATGTGTTCCAATAATATAAGAGAGGCCACATGCCAAGCATGTGGAAGGCATGTGGAGGAGTGTGAAGTCAAGAGGAATCCTTCTAGAATTCCTATGTGGAATAAGGAGGATGTGGACATGTGGAAAGGAGAGGGTCCCTATGAGCTCCATTTGTCACACCTTGGGGAGTTTTTGCTTACAGAGTGATGCCTTTTGGGTTGACCAATGCACCAGCTACATTTCAAAGGTTCATGAGTCAAGTTCTTGAGCCTTACTTGGGAAAGTTCATAAGGGTGTTTTTGGATGATTTTTGCATTTATTCTCGGTGCACAGTTCACATGGAGAAGTTAAAGATGGCCTTAGCTAGGATTGATGAAGCAAAAGGGTGTCTAAATCCTAGCAAGTGTCATTTGGCTCAAACAAAAGTAGTCTTATTGGGGCATATTGTGTCTGAAGAAGGCTTGCAAAGGGATCCTGACAAGGTTCAAGCAATCATGGCATTGCCAAGTCCTAAGAATGTCACTGGTGTTCACAGAATTCTAGGAAAGAGCAATTACTATCAACGCTTTTGTGATGATTTCATAGAGATAGTGCATCCCATGAACTTGTTGACAAGAAAAGGAGTTTCTTTCCAATGGGGTGTGGAGCAACAAGAGTCTTTCTAGCAACTTAAGGAGGCCATGAGTAAGGGCCCAATATTGAAGCCCCTTGATTGGTCTCAAGACTTTTATGTAAATCCAAGTGTATCTTTGCATTTAGTTGGTGCTGCATTGCTACAAAAAGGAGAGGCAGGTAGAATTCAACCCATCTATTATGCTAGCCGACAGCTTACAGATGTGGAAACAAGGTATGAAGAAATGGAGCAGCAAGCTCTCTCTTTGATGTTTTCCATCAGAAAGTTTCACTCCTATTTATTACTCGGGGGGGTCACTCATCATATGTAACCCTATCACATGAGTTCAACAGAAGGATTTTTTTTATTTCTAAAATTTACAGAAATAAATATACATAAGGGACTATTTAAAATAGTTTTGGAAAAAATTTACAGATTTGTATAGAAAAGGGGTACATTTTATTAATGAAATTTTTTACAGATAAGGGACTTTAAATATAGGCCTTGAACGCACGTGATATAGAGGGTTTATACATAGTGACCCCCCCGAGATTTATTACCTCGACCATTTTTCTTCCTCACCTCTCAGTCTATATTAGCATATCTAGTTCGCAAGCCTAATCTTGGGGGGAGATTTGCAAAATGGTTGTCAGAGCTTTCAAGAGTTCTCTTTCTCTTTTGTCACTGAAAATACCACTAGGTCCACTATGGCAGATTTGCTCACAGGACGGGAGGATCTAGGAGAAGAAAAGAAATGTAAGGAGAACATTAAAGATGAAAGGGATACACCACCAATAGATTTTGTTTTGTATTTTGATGGGGCTTTTAGTCCTTCATGCCAACAAGGAGCCAGGGGGATAGTCTTGATGAATCCTGAAGTTCAAGAGGTATGGGCAAGAGGACAAGAGCTTCCAGGTATCACAACTAACAATGCAGTCGAGTATAATGCTTTGATTCTTGGTTTGGAGGGTTGTCTTCAAAGTCCAGTTAAAGAATTGGAAGTAAGAGGAGATTCTCAGCTTATTATAAAGCAAATGCAAGGGCATTACAAGACAAGAAGTCCTCATTTAAAGGAGCTTAATCAAAAGGCTATGGCACTATGTAGTCAGTATGATTTTTGCAAGTTTGTTCATATAAACAGAAAAGAAAATCAAAGGGCAGATGAGTTAGCTACTCAAGCCATTGTAGTGCCAGACCGGGGGGTAGTTTCTTGGGTAGACACTGGGTGGCCAAAACTACAAGATGTTCAGAAATATGTGGAAGAAGGCATGTTTCCTCGAGGGTTAACTCCACAACAGAAGCAAAGATTGGTTACTTTTGGCCACGCCTCCATAAGGATGTATATGAATGTCACGAATGGAACCTATCAGCTTGAGGATGTTGATGGCATGGTGATACCCGGATGCACCAATGAGTATCGTCTTAAATTCTTCTATGCTCGACCACCTTGAGGGCCAGCAGACCCTCTCTGTACTAGAAAGGATCTGCTGGGGGGGGAAAGAGATGTGACATGAAGTTGGGGGTAATAAACTTCACGCACCTCTTCACTTCCTGCTGCTTTCGAGCTGACAGCCAAAGATATTGATCATTGAGAATGGGACATTAGAAAAAAGCTTTTATGCCAAGATACCACACCATACTTTCCTCCTTCAGATGAGAATGAAGATGGTAACATCCCAAGTGATGTTGTAATCAAGCATAGGGAGAAGGAAAGGATCAACAGAGGCCATAATCTCAACGAGCCAGTCTGCACCAAAGAGAAGAGTGACACGTTATTGAAAGAAGATCTTGCGGCTCAACATAACATGAACTGATATATATCGAGGAGTTTGAAGGGGCTGATTAGGTCAGATGGGTAGATTCCGAGGAAACATTGCACCTCCTTCATAGACACCTTTACACTTAGCTCAAAACACTCTACAAACTATCATTAGACACAGAGGCCTATAACTTTCAATAGAGACATGATATCAGAGAATCAAGACCAGAAAGAGATGTGCCTTGAGATGGGCTTTGTGCTGATATAAGTTTCATTGAAAACAGACAGATGGTTGAAGAGATATGGATAGTTTATTGGAAGGGGGTAAAAACTATCATGAAAATAGACTGTCAAACACAGAGACTCATAACATTTTTTAGCCGTATCTAATTCAAGATTTAAGCACATAGAGAATGCGTCTTAAAAAGATCTTCGCGCTGATATATGTTTCGTAAGAAACAGAGAAGCGACCAAAAAGTTATGGACAGTTTACTAGATGGGGGTAAAAATTATCATGAAAACAGACTGTTAGACACAGAGATGCATAAATTTTTATAGCAGTATCTGATTCAAGATCTGATCAAAATAAACATGCGCCTTGAAGAGAGCTTCATGTTGATATAAATTTCATAACAATCAAACTACCGAGCAGAAAGTTATGAGCAAAAAACTAACAGGGGGTCAAACTGTCATGAAAACTACCCTCCACCTAGGCTAATTTCGTCTGAGCAGGATGCTCCCTCAAGACTCCACCTTCATCAACGATCCACCCCTCATAGATTTTAGCTAGAAGAGGGAAAGAACTTTGCATGGTGGCTCGGGAAATAGAGGGACCATGTGTGCACAGTGAGCAGCCGAATAGAAAGAACTTTTAAGGCTTTGAAAGAGAAAAGGGATGAGACACTCAAGAGAGAGAGAACCCGAAGTGACCTTCATTACAAATAGAGTAAGAATCCACTTCAACAATACAAACACAAGGGAGAAGAAGAGGTTTCATACATACAAGAGGGAGCGGAAGCTCCAAGACTACTCATAGAGAGAGAAAATCTAGAGAGAGATAGACTCAAGAGTCTACATAAGAGAATATCTACAAGAGGGAGAGAAGGCTCATGGAAGAGGCTTGGGGAGACTAGAGCTACAGCAAAATGCAGCCTAATGGTGGAAGAGATTGATGAACAAGGGAGAGGAGGGCTTCTTTTATAGAGATTTTGTTACCCTCTTTCACCCATTTACAATTGCTGCATGTAGATTCCTTTCCCCATCAATCACATAAGCACGTATGTCACCATCCATGTCCTTTTTGGCTACTCTTGCCATGTGTCCCATCAAAAGATGCTCAAGACTTAAAATATTGAGAAAGTTAAGAGTCTCCTTTGATCTTCCTCCTGAATACGAATTTGAAAGTATCCAAAATACCCATCACATACAGAATACATCTCATGCCCTGCTACTTGGTCTAGTATTTCATCTTGGAATGGCAAAGGTAAATGATCCCTCTTAGTGCATGCATTCAAAGGATGAAAGTCCACACAAACTCGCCACTTATTTCCTTTCTTTGGTGTGACAACTACAGGAGATATCCATTCTGAATCATCAACAGGAAAGATGAATCCCGCCTCAAGTAGTTGTGTTACCTCTTTCTTTAGTGCCTCAGCTTGGATCACCCCCAATCGCCTTAAGCGTTGCACAACTGGCTTGCTTTTGGGCTTCAACTCGATCTTGTGCTCCACAAGAGAGACTGGTTGAACCTATGAATAGCTTGTTGCAAAGAGACATGGAAAATCATCTAGCATATCCAAGTAGTGGAGCTTCTCACTACCTGATAGAGAATCACCAAGAAGCTCTTCATTGCGTTGGCGTCGTTTAGTGTGCTCCACATCCTCCACATGAAGTGTCTCTACAGGATCTTCTTGCACCACCACCTTGTTCCTTCCTGACTCATCCCGATTAGCACCAAGACAAAGACCAAAGGCCACTCCTTCCACCTCACCCTCTGAGTTGGACTCCTCGGAGCTACACCTTGTCTCTTCTTCTTCATCGGTTAAGTCAGAGCTTGAACTCCCTGATGTTGAAGACTCCTCCTTGATAACTTTCTTTTTGTGGCTTCTGATGTTGTAGTGCACCTTCTTATCATTTCCTTGCAAAATCAATTCTCTAGTATCCCACTTTTGAATAGCCTTCACCTTGCATAGCCAAGGCCTTCCCAAAATCAATGGATAGGCAAGTGCATCTGGCTTGGTAGGGATCACCTGAAAAGTAGTTGGCACAGAAATTCCACATACATCCACTTCTAGATTCTTCACAACTCCCAAGGTCTTAACCCTAGTGTTGTCAGCCAATTTGATGTGATAAGGAGAGGTAGTACTAGAGTATTTTAAACATGGTCTTCTCACTCATGACATTAATCGATGCACCTCCATCAATGTACACATTAGAAATCACTTGACCATCAATGATCACATCAACCACAGGTACATCATCACCAACATCTATATCTACCTTTTGAACAACACAAATGGCACTTTTCTTCTTTTTCTTCTTTGACACTCTTGTGCTTGCTAGTTTTCCCCATTCCTTCCGTAGTTTTGGAGACAAAGCAAGTAATTGACCAAAGGTAATATGAGCTTCCTTTTCTTTAAGGTCGGACAATAAGTCATAGCTTTCAATTCCTTGTCCTAAAGGAAAGTCTGACTGGCTAATTCTCCTTCTGGATGCCTTCTTTTTCTTACTACGGTGTTCCTCTTCCTGATGTTCCTCATCTACTTCTTCCTTGCTTTCTTCTTCTTCTTTTGCTTTACCATGCCCCCGTTTAGCCATCATTACCTCTCTTTCCTCATCCCCTGAAGAAGCTTCTAACAAGGATACTTGTTTTTCTTCTTTCTTTCTCAATCTAGGACACTCAGGGCGATAGTGACCTTTTTCATTACATTCACAGCAAGTGACCCTAGTCCTATCTCGAGGCCTATCATCACTCTTTGGTGCTCTAGGTTGTCGTGCATTAACCAAATGCAATTTCAAATCAGCAAACTCTTCCATCAATTGGGAGATATTATGATCTAACTCAGAGGACTTTGATACCTGAGGAGTGCCCATTACCTCCACCTTAGAAGTTGAAGCTGTTGAAGACACAAAAGAGGATTCAATCTTCAGAGAAGCTTTTTTCTTGGTTGCAATGCGAAGCGCCTCCACGTATGTTGTTGGATCTTTACTCATTACTTTTCAGTGAAGACGAGGCTCCAAAGCCATAACAAATTTGCTCATCTTTAAGTGCTCCATCCCTGAGAGACTTTGAGGGGCCGATGATGCAGATGCCATAGCTCGCAAAGCTACCCTTTCATACTTTATCCATAAAGTTTCATATCGGATTGCTAACGCAGAGACCAACTCACCCTCTCCTTGATAGAACCGGTCCAACTGCAACATCAAAGCATTTGGCGACTCCATTGCCCCAAATCTCTACTTCATTGCTGCCACCACTTGGTCCCAGTCCTCCTTGGTAGAGTCCGGCAAGGTCTCATGCCAACTCAAGGCTACACCTTCAAGAAAATCAGGCAAAATCTCCACCGGATCCTTCATGGACCATCCAGAAAGCCGGCATCCTCGAACAAAATCCCGAAGATAAGACTCCGAGTCTTCCCCTTGGGTCCCTCAAAACACTGGAATCTTCACCATGATGAAACACAAAAAGGAAACACCAAGATCTAAATCATATCCCAAACAAGATCCGAACAAGATCCCACAGAGCCTTAGTATAACAAAACCAACTTATTATGCATAACCACTTGTTGAAAACCCTCCACAATGTGATCCTCAACAAAATCTTCAAAAATAAGTGACCAACCAGCACCATGAAAACATTGTGTATACATGCATTCTAGAATCACCCTTCTCACAATACGAAGTGCACATAAAAGCTTCAAGATATTGTACTCTTCATCATTTGCATAGCAAAAGAAGTTGAAAGCATTAAGTATCACCACTCCACTGTTATAGTCGAAAACTACCCAAAGACTCAACTCTTCTTCACACCAAGCTACCAGTGCATGGAACAATCCCAATCTATCATTGCGCCTGCTACCTGCGTTGTCGATTCACCAACATATTCAACAGTGCAAACATAAAGGATATGATCAAGGTGACTGTGCGAATAGCTTGAGCATCACCTTCACAATCTTCAAGTTCTCTTAAACGGGTTGCAATCTCTTCTAGCGGAGTTCTTCCAGGCATCTTCTTTATCTCATCAAAACACATGCCTCTTCTAGGCATAACATGCAATCAAGTACACCCGAGACCATTTAGTAAGGTGGGATGAATCCAATACCAAACGTACCCGGCGTCTCCACCAAAAGATGTGACATGAAGTTGGGGGTAATAAACTTCACGCACCTCTTCACTTCTTGCTGCTTTCGAACTGACAGCCAAAGATATTTATCATTGATAATGGGACATTAGAAAAAAGCTTTTATGCCAAGATACCACACCATACTTTCCTCCTTCAGATGAGAATGAAGATGGTAACATCCCAAGTGATGTTGTAATCAAGCATAGGGAGAAGGAAAGGATCAGCAGAGGCCATAATCTCAGCGAGCCAGTCTGCACCAAAGAGAAGAGTGATACGTTGTTGAAAGAAGATCTTGCATCTCAACATGATGTGAACTGATATATATCGAGGAGTTTGAAGGGGCTGATTAGGTCGGATGGGTAGATTCCGAGGAAACATTGCACCTCCTTCATAGACACCTTTACACTTAGCTCAAAACACTCTACAAACTATCATTAGACACAGAGGCCTAGAACTTTCAATAGATACATGATATCAAAGAATCAAGCATAGAAAGAGATGTGCCTTGAGATGGCTTTGCACTGATAAAAGTTTCATTGAAAACAGACAGACCGTTGAAGAGATATGGATAGTTTATTGGAAGGGGGTAAAAAAGTTTATTGGAAGGGGGTAAAAACTATCATGAAAACAGATTGTCAAACACAGAGACTCATAACATTTTGCAACAATATCCGATTCAAGATCTAAGTACATAAATACATGTGTCTTAAAGAGAGCTTCGTGCTAATATATGTTTTGTAAACGTCCAAGATTATGTATTAAAGTGCCAAAAATGCCAGGTCAATAAGGATGAATGCCTTAAGGTAGGAGGTCTCCTACACCCATTGGAGATTGCATCCAGAAAATGGGAAAGCATCTCTATGGATTTCATTGTAGGATTACCTAGGACATAGAGGGGGCACAATTTTGAGGGGTAATTGTGGATTGGTTGACCAAGATGGCTCTTTTTATTCCTGTCAGTGAAGATGTTGCAACTCCAGAATTATCTAGGCTATTTGTGGAGCATCTCTATAGATTATATGGGCTACCAGCTGGTATTATTAGTGACTAGGATAGCAAATTTAACAACCATGTTTGGAGGGTTGTGTTTAAGAGATTAGAAACTTTATTGAATATGAGCACCACCAATCATCCACAGAGTGATGGTCAAACTAAAATGGTCAATTAGATCATTGAGGATATGCTTCGAGAATATGTAAGTAAACGGCAAACTAAATGGGAATAGTATCTATCTTCCACCTCACCCTCTGAGTTGGACTCCTCTGGGCTATACCATGTCTCTTCTTCTTCATTGGTTAAGTCAGCGCACTTGAACTCTTTGATGTTGAAGTCTCATCCTTGACAACTTATTTTTTGCGACTTCTGATGTTGTAGTGTAACGTCTTATCATTTCATTGCAAAATCGATTTCCTATTATCCCACTTTTGAATTGATTTCACCTTACCTAGCCAAAGACTTCCAAGAATCAATGGATGGGTGCATGCATATGGGGTGGTAGGGATCACCAGAAACGTAGTTGACATAGAAATTCCACATGCATCCACTTCTAGATTCTTCATAGTTTCCAAGGTCTTTACCCTAGTATTGTCGACCAATTTGATGCGATAGAGAGAGGTAGTACTAGAGTATTTTAAATTAGTATCTTTCCTGGTCTTCTCACTCATGACATTAATCAATGCACATCAATCAATGTAAACATTAGAAATCACTTGGCCATCAATGATCACATTAACCACGTGCACATCATCCCCAACATCATATCTACTTTTGGACAAGAGGGTTGGTACCTTTATTATTTTTCTTCTTTGACACCCTTGTTCTTGATAGCTTTTCCCATTCTTTTTGTAGTTTTGGAGACAAAGCAAGTAGTTGACCAAAGGTGATATGAGCTTCCTTTTCTTTAAGGTTGAATAACAAGTCATAGATTCCAATTCCTTGTCCTAAAGGAAAGTTTGACTGCATATTTCTCCTTTTAGATGCCTTCTTTTTCTCACTATGGCATTCATCTTCTTGATGTCCCTCATCTACTTCTTCTTTACTTTCTTCTTCTTCTTTTGCTTTACCACACCCTCGTTTAGCCATCATTACCTCTCTTTCCTTATCCCCTGAAGAAGCTTCTATCAAGGATACTTTTTTTCCTTATTTTTTTCTCAATCGAGGATCTCAAGGCGATAGATTCCCTTGAATTGCCAAAGTAGAGACCATGTCACCCTCTCCTTGATAGGACCGGTTTAGCTGCAACTTCAAAGAATTTGGCGACTCCGTTGCACCAAATCTCAGTTCATTATAGCTACCATGTACCCGGCATCTCCACCAAAACATGTGACATGAAGTTGGGGGTAATAAAACTTCACGGGACCTTTTAGCATCCTACTACTTCCAAAATTAGTAACAGAGATCTTTATTAAAATAAAAACTTTGATGCTAAGAGACCACATCACACATACATTCCTTTCTTCCTTTATATGAGAATGAAGATGGTAACATCCCAAGTGATGTTGTACTCTAGCATAGGGAGAAGGAAAGGATTAGTGGAGGCCATAATCTCACCAAGCTAGTATGTGCCAAATAGAAGAGCAATATGTTGTTGAAAGAAGATCTTGGGGCTCAATATAATATGAACTGATATATATTGAAAGGGCTTAGTGGATCCAATGGGTAGGTTTTGGGGAAACATTGCACCTCCTTCATAGATACCTCTACAAGTAGGTCAAAACACTCTACAAACTATCATCAAGTAGAGATGCATTGTTACTAGTGTCTCCAAATGCAAAAAAACAATCACACATATCCACATCTGGCAATAGTAGTGCCAGGGTTGGACTCAAGTTCGACTAATGTCATAAAGATACAAAGACAACTCAAAATGTCAAAAGAACTGAGATCTCTGCTTCATACAGTAGAAATATTCTTAGTATTTTGTATTCTAACAAACCACAAAAACAACTTCCTTCAAGAGGTGAAGATGAGCTTCCCAATAAAAATTTTACTTTGTGAAAATATCGTTCCCAAATCATAAGTTCACATAAATATTTCATGTAAATAACATTGTCACTCGCAATATGCACAAATTTAAAAATTTTAATAAATAGAAAAAAGACATGATGCCATAAGATCCAAGTTTTGTATTGAACCAAAGAATTATAATAGCAATTATAGTACCTATCATATATTTACATTGAGAAACGTTGCTCTCAACTGGAGTCTTTGTATAAAATGATATAGATTGAACATATGTTTACAAAATTGTTGCTCTTAAAGATCTTGAATCCGTGCCATCTACATTAGCTCCCCGTTGTCTTATTGCTCAATGTGACAGTCGCTTGCCACGTGCCATCTTCATTAACTCCCTATTGTCTTGCCAAACCTTGCCCCTTGGGTGACATCCAGTGCATAATTTGACTCTCATTTGACATAGGATGTGATGACCCAGTACAGTTGTACCTAATAATCTAATATATGATTATATTTGTTAATTGGCTTCTTGCCTAGTACCCAAATAAAATCCTTCAATGGACTTTAATACAAAGCTTTAATCATGGACATTCTTCATTTGCGTTGTCTCCTTCTACTTCCTCCATGGCGAGCATCAAATTTGTGTATATGCAAAATACTTTGTTGTGGTATTTTTTTTTTCCTTCTACCTCATATCCCATGTGCTTCTTTGATTTCTTTGCCCTTGAATGGCAAGACACTATGATTGTCTTAGTCGAAACTTGTGAGACCGGTTCATCATTTGGGACCCAATCCTTTGTTATACAATTAGTATACAATGTGTTCTTATCCATATTCTCGTTCCTGCCACGTGGCACCTTGGAGAACTAGCTCGAGCTATTGGAATTTTGGCTCATACCATACCGTTGCTGTATGTGTTGTAGCTCTCCCTTGATCATCTCTTTGCACATCAACTACTTTTGCAACCCAAAACTTCACATTCTCATATTCATCATCTGATGGCAAATCCACAACAAAACAATTGACCTCTATATCTACTTGTGGCATAAAGTCTCTCTTCTTCGGTCCACAATATGGACGTGGGAGTAATGATACAAATTCATATTCAAAGTCTAGAGCACAAATCATTATGAACATTTGGCCAAAATATATTGCATTCTTTCTTGACATCCTTTAAGCCTTGCATTCTCTCAAAGTCCTTTATTAATTTTTGTGTCTTGTTAATTACAGTGGTAGTGTGTTCTCTCCAAGTAGGCTTTGAATCAAGATATCTCCAGAGCATTTCCTCTTTGTATGTGATAAATGCTTTAAATCCTTCTATTTCACAGTTAGACCTCTCATTGAATTCTTCTATAGGAGCCCATGTTGGATACCTTTCCTTACTGGGAATTGAAGTTAAGAGACTGTAAGATTCTTCAGGTTCCCATTTTGTATCATGAGAATACTGTTGCCATTGCATTACTGGTTTTTCATCCTTTAAAAAAAAACAAAAGTAATGTGGATTGATATGACCAGTCAATGCATCACCACCCATTTGTATGAAAGGTAGAATGAAGCCCTTCCAATCATACATTCTTTCAAGCCTCTCACATAATGTACTTTCCTTACGACCACCAACTTGCCTCCCACATCTTCTTACCAAGTCATCTATTGTCTCCACATCCTTGCATTTAAGCTCTCTTGAGATTGTGCTAAAAACCTGATCGATATCCTCATGTGTGTGCCCAACATACAAAAATCCACATTTGACCTTATTGAAGATTCAATGAGCAACTAGCATTGCGCAGAATGCAATTATGAGTACATTCTTATTTTATCGCTAGAAATTATCAGCTTGTATTCTCAAAGCCAGTGGTAGGCAACCTTTTTCTGCATGTACATTGCAAATTGCCTTCATAATTGATGTTATAGCTTGATTGCTGTCATGTAGATGCAAGGAATCAATCCATATATCTACAAAAAACTTAATTCCATGCACCAATACTCCATATAAATGTGTCTTTAGAGAGTGCTTTCCTTGTAATTTAGGTGGAGTGGCAACACAACGAGGCAATGTTGTTGTATTCTGATCCATGCCATCTACAATAAGGCACATGTAGTCATTAGGATGCAAAATAGCTTGCTCCTTCCAAAATGCATATTTTTGTCTAGAATGTCAAATAAGTTCATGATGAGATTTTTGATTTTTTTTGTATAATTCCCTTTGATTTGGACATGTTGCACTCTCAATCACTTGCTTTATATCATCATGGACATTGCACTTTGACATTTTTTGCCTCTTTGGGATTTTAACATATCCAAAGTTCTTCTTCCAAAGAGTATACAAAGTATGAGAAGAAGCCATGGCATCCCCTCTTTGCCTTTTCTTTTTTGCAATAGAGTCAAATACTTTGAGCTTTGTTAAGCCCATTGGAAGGTGCATTTCAGTAATCGCATCACCGTTAGGGATTTTGGTAGATATATGGGGTTGAGGTAAAGCATTCTCCTATATGAAGTCTTGCAAAATTATTGTTGCCCTGACAATTGAGATTCCTGATTTGGACCTTCCTCTATTATCGTGATTTGCCACCCTTTGCCTTGGTAACTAAATCCCAATATGTACCATGGGATAATCCAGTAATATTGTGATATGCCTTATTGCAAATCTTTTTTCCATTTACGAGAGGTTTTACCTTTCATCTGGAATTTAGGTTTTTATTGCCATTCTGAAGAAAACAAGAGAGACTTATGAGAAGGTATTCATTTCTTTCGCTTCCTCTTCTTTGCCACATGTGTCCTCTACATTCCTTAATGTCTGCAAGATCAATGAAGCACATACATCTTTGCTTGGAACATATATATCCCAATGCATTTAACATGTTCTCCTCTTTCATCACTCTCTTCCTCTTTGCTTACTTTTGTGGATCTACCTTGATTCGCTTTCTCTTCATGCATTTGTATGACCATTTTCGTTCCTCATGCATGTTGTTATTTGTATTCATGCACTGCTTTTCCTTACGTTTGTTTGTAACCAAGCATCCATGATTGGTCGTTGCATCCTTGGCCATATCACAATCAAAGTTAAATACTAAATAATCTTCTGTTGATCTCATCCTAATTTTTAACATACTCTTAGGGCCATTCAATGAATTCAATATTCTATAAGATTATTGAGAATCTTGAAACTCTTCCACTCCTGAGAGAACATCACTCATTGGGACATCTTGCATGGCTTTCACAAATCCACAAGTTTGATTGACACCAGGTTTGTTAATATGCATGAACTCATCCACACCTTACAAGACATCGCTATTGAAACCTTTGCCCTTCTCACTGTGCAATAATTTATCCACCCCAGATAAGGCTTCGCTTTTAAAATCTTTTTGTTTCTCGGAACCAATGAACTCATCCACTCCAGATAAGATGTCACTTCTATAATTGAGTACATTGAAATCATCCACATTTGAAGTGATAGAGCTTGGCACATGGGCACACTTTTCAGGTCCTTTGATATTGTAGTATACCTTATCTTTATTATTGAAAACCACGTGCCTCTTTCTCATGTTTAAAAATTGCATGCTCTATCTCATATTCTTGCCTACCTCATAGTAGGGATCACATAAGGATGTTATGTTATCAACCATACCATCATCAACGACTTTTAGAATCCTCATCTGTGCAAATGAAATTTGCTCCACTTGTTCAAATCCCAATACTTCCACCTTATGCAACATTCTTATTTGCAAATGACCTCATTTGTAAAATGTCCCCTATAGTAAAATCCAAGGTGGTGCACTTTATATTCTTGATAATGTCTGTTGCATAAGTCTCGTCCATGCTATAAATGATTTGTTGGATGTATTGTAGGGCATAACATCTCCAAGTATTTCCATATCTCCACATTTATACTTTAGCTCAACATGTGCACTAAGAATCTTTGATATAGTAACTGCCACCTTATCTTTGCCAAGTCTTCGAAAGTGGCAAACTAAATTGGGATCACTATCATGGATTGTAGCAAATGCAACTACTTCTCTTTCGCTACATAAAATCACATCCATCCCTGGAATAAAATCTATATCCATCTCCTTTGTGAGAGTCCTTTGCAAGCAAGCTACAGCAGCAACAATTACATAAATATTAGTCTCTTTTTAATAATGTACTCATTTATTATAATTTTTTATTAGTACTTTATTTATTGGTGGGAGAAGATATCCTATCAAGTACTTATCAAATGGACACGCCACTTTGAGGTTGAGGTGCGTGCAAAGTATTGTGCCCATCGGATATTATTTGCATGGTATATCATGCATTAAACACCGTTTGTGCCTCAGTGTCATGCACAACCATAAAAAAACATGATTTTAGGTGTGTTATCCGACCAAGTGCTTATCGGATGGGTGTACCACTTTGCATGCAACTAAATACCATTGCTTTTGAGGTGCATGCAAAGTATTGTGCCCATAGGATATGCTTCTCATGGTCGAGGGAGCATTAAATGCCATTTTAGCCTTAGTGTCATGCACAACCGTCAAAAAAACATGGTCCTAGGCATGTTATTCAAACAAGTGCTTATCGGATGGGGGCACCTCTTTGCACACAAGTCAATACCACTTTGGTTGAGATGTGCACAAAATATTGTGCCCATCAGATTTGATTTGCATTGTCAAGCATGCATTATACACCATTTTCATCCTTCTGATATGCACTACGGTCAAAAAATACACTCCTAGGTGTCTTGTCCAAACAAGTACTTATGGTATGGGCATGTCACTTTGCATGAAACTCAAAACCACATAGGTTGAGGCATATGCAAAGTATTGTGTGTAGTTTAAGGTGCATATAAATTATTTTTCCCATCGGATATGCTTTGCATTGTCAATCAATCATAAAACACTGTTTTGCCTTAATGTGATGCACAACCATAAAAAAACACAGTCCTAGGTGTGTTATTCAAACAAGTACTTATCGGATGGGGGCTCTAATTTGCAGGAAAGTCAAGTTAAACTAGGTTGAGGTGCATGCAAATTATTGTGCCCATAAGATATGCTTTGCATGGTTGATCAGGCATTATACACCATTTTTCCCCTAGTGTTATGCACATTCGTAAAAAAACACGCTCTTAGGTGTGTTCTATGACCAAGTACTTACCGAATGGGTGTGCCTCTTTGCAAACAAGTCAATACCACCTAGGTTGAGGTGCAAGTAAGGTATTTTGCCCATCAAATATGCATTTCATGGTCGATTGAGCATAAAATACCATTTTTGCCTTAGTGTTAACAAGCACATTCGTAAAAAAACACGCTCCTAGGTGTGTTATCCGATCAAGTACTTATCGAATGGACACGCCACTTTTCATGCAACTAAATAACACCTAGCTTGAGGTGCATGCAAAGTATTATTCCCATCGGATATGCTTTGCATGGTATATCATGCATTAAACTCCGTTTGTGCCTCAGTGTCATGCACAACCATAAAAAAACACGATTTTAGGTGTGTTATCCGACCAAGTACTTATCGGATTGGTGTTCCACTTTGCATGCAACTCAATATCACCACTTCTGAGGTGCATGCAAAGTATTGTGCCCATCAGATATTCTTTACATGGTCGAGGGAGCATTAAATATAGTTTTTGCCTTAGTGTCATGCACAACTATCAAAAAACACGGTCCTAGGTGTGTTATTCAAACAAGTGCTTATGGGATGAGAGTGTCACTTTGCATGTAAGTCAATTACACCTAGATTAAGGGTGCATGCAAAGTATTGTGCCCATTGGATATTATTTGCATTGTCGATAAAGCATAAAACACCATTTTTGTCTTCGTGTCATGCACAACCATAAAAAAACACGGTCCTAGGTCTATTATTCAAACAAGTACTTATTGGATGAGGGATCCACTTTGCACGCAAGCCAAGTTTAACTATATTGAGGTGGGTGCAAAGTATTATGCCCATCGAATATGCTTTGCATGGTTGATCACACATTATACACCAATTTTCCCATAGTGATATGCACATCTGTAAAAAAACACGCTCTTAGGTGTGTTATCCGACCAAGTACTTATCGGATGGGTGTGCCTCTTTGTAAGCAAGTCAATACCACCTAGGTTGAAACATAGGAAAAGTATTGTGCCCATCTGATATACTATGCATGGTCGATTGAGCATTAAGTACCGTTTTTGCTTGTGTCAAGCACATCCGTAAAAAAACATGGTCTAGGTGTGTTATCCAATCAAGTACTTATCGGATGGACATGCCACTTTGCATACAACTTAATAACATGTAGGTTGAGGCACTTGAAAAGTATTGTGCCCATAAGATATGCTTTGCATGGTATATGTAGCATTAAACACCATTTGTGCCTCAGTGTCATGCACAACCATTAAAAAACACACTTTTAGGTGTGTTATCCGATGAAGTGCTTATTGAATGGGTGTACCACTTTGCGTGCAACTCAATATCATGTCTTTTGAGGCACATTCAAAGTGTTTTGCTCATCAGATATGCTTTGCATGGTCGAGGGAGCATTAAATACCATTTTCACGCATTATACACCATTTTTCCTCTTGTTTTATGCACATCCATTAAAAAACACGCTCTTAGGTGTGTTATCCAACCAAGTACTTATCAGATGGGTGTGCCTCTTTGCAAAAAAGTCAATATCATCTAGGTTGAGGTGCAAGTAAAGTATTGTGCCCATCGGATATGCATTGCCTACTCGATTGAGCATTAAATACCATTTTTGCCTTAGTGTCAAGCACATCCCATAAAAAACACCCTCCTAGGTGTGTTATCTGATCAAGTACTTATCGGGTGGACACACCACTTTTCATGCAACTCAACAACACGTAGGTTGAGGTGTGTGCAACTCAATAACACTACTTGTGCCTGAGTATCATGCACAACCATAAAGAAATATGCTTTATGGTGTGTTATCTGACCAAGTGCTTATTGGATGGATGTACCACCTTCCATGCAACTCCATACCACCAACTTGGAGGCACATGCAAAGTGTTGTGTGCATTGGTTATGCTTTGCATGGTCGAGGGAGCATTCAATATTGTTTTTTCCTTAATGTCATGCACAACCATCAAAAAACACAGTCCTAGGTGTGTTATTTGAACAAGTGCTTATGGGATGAGAGAGCCAGTGTCCATCGGATATGCTTTACATTGTCAATAAAGCATAAAACACCGTTTTTGTCTTAGTGTCATGCACAACCATAAAAAAACACGATCCTAAGTGTGTTATTCAAACAAGTACTTATCAGATGGGGGCTCCACTTTGCACACAAGTCAAGTTCAACTAGGTTAAGGTGCGTGCAAAGTATTGTGCCCATCGGATATGCTATGCATGGTCGATCATGCATTATACACCATTTTTTTCCTAGTGATATGCACATCTGTAAAAAACACACTCTTAGGTGTGTTAACTGACCAAGTACTTATCGGATGGGTGTGCCTCTTTGTAAAAAAGTCAATATCACCTAGATTGAGGCACAGGAAAAGTATTGTGCTCATCGGATATGCTATGCATGGTCAATTCAGCATTAAATAATACCATTTTTGCCTTAGTGTCAAGCACATCCATTAAAAAACATGGTTCTAGGTGTGTTATCCAATCACTTACTTATCGGATGGACACACCACTTTGCATGAAACTCAATAACACGTAGGTTTAGGTGCATGCAAAGTATTGTGCCCATCGGATATGCTTTGCATGGTATATCAATCATTAACATCGTTTGTGCCTCAACGTCATGCACAACCATAAAAAAACATGCTTTTAGGTGTGTTATCCGACCAAGTTATTATCGTATGGGTGTATTACTTTTCATGCAACTCAATACCACCGCTTTTGAGGCGCATGCAAAGTATTGTGCCCATTGGATATGGTTTGCATGGTCGAGGGAGCATTAAATACTATTTTGTCTTAGTATCATGCACAACCATAAAAAAACACAATCCTAAGTGTGTTAATCAAACAAGTACTTATCAGATGGGTGCACCTCCTTGCACACAATTCAATACTACCTAGGTTGAGGTAAGCGAAAAGTATTGTGTCAAGCACATCAGTAAAAAATAATACGCTCCTAGGTGTGTTATCCGATCAAGTACTTATCGAATGGACATGCCACTTTGCATTCAACTCAATAACACCCAGTTTGAGGTGTGTGCAAAGTATTGTGTCCATCAGATATGATTTGCATGGTATATCTAGATTAACCACCGTTTGTGCCTCAATGTCATGCACAACCATAAGAAAACACGGTTTTAGGTGTGTTATCTGACCAAGTACTTATCGGATGGGTGTACAATTTTGCATGCAACTCATAACCACTGTGGTTGAGGTGCATGCAAAGTATTGTGATGATCGGATATGATTTGCATGGTCAAGGGAGCATTAAACGCCGTTTTTACCTTAGTATCATGCACAACCATCTTAAAACACGATCCTAGGTGTGTTATTGTAACAAGTGCTTATCGGATGGGGGCACATCTTTGCACACAAGTCAATACCACCTAGGTTGAGGTGTGTGTAAAGTATTGTTTCCATCAGATATGCTTTGCATTGTGTCAATCACACATTATACACCATTTTCATCCTTCTGTTATGCACTACTACCATTAAAAAGCACTCTCCTAGATGTGTTATCCGAACAAGTACTTATGGTATGGGCATGTCACTTTTCATGCATTTCAATACCACATAGCTTGAGGCATATGCAAAGTATTGTGCCCATCGGATATGCTTTGCATAGGCAATCATGCATTATACATCATTTCTTCCTTAGTGTCATACACAACCGTAAAAAAACATGGTCCTAGATGTGTTATTTGAACAAGCACTTATGGGATGGGTGTGCCACTTTGCATGTAAGTCAATTTCACCTAGTTTAAGATGCATGCAAATTATTGTGCCCATTGAATATGCTTTGCATTGTTGATCAAGCATAAAACACCGTTTTTGCCTTAGTGTCATGCACAATCATAAAAAAACACGGTCCTAGGCGCGTTATTCAAATAAGTACTTATTGAATGGAGCCTCCACTTTACACACAAGTCAAGTTCAACTAGGTTGAGGGGCTTGCAAAGTATTGTGCCTATCGTATATGCTTTGTATGGTCAATCTCACATTATACATTGTTTTTCCCTAGTGATATGCACATCCATAAAACAACACCCTCTTAGATGTGTTATCCAACCAAGTACTTATTGGATGGGTATAACTCTTTGCAAATAAGTCAATAACACCTAGGTTGAGCATATCCAATGGGCACAATACTTTTCCTTCACCTCGATCAAGCATTAAATACCATTTTTGCCTTAGTGTCATACGCATTTGTAAGAAAACATGCTGCTAACTATGTTATCTCGATCAAATACTTATTGGATGGACACGCCACTTTTCATGAAACTCAATACCACCTAGGTTGTGATGCATGCATAGTATTGTGCCCATCGGATATGATTTTCATGGTATATCAAGTATTAAACATCATTTGTGCCTCAGTGTCACGCACAACCATAAAAAAACACGGTCCTAGGTATGTTATTCG